>NW_027039778.1:25614-40614 GCF_034236695.1 Oncorhynchus nerka | reverse complement strand
GGGACAGAGATGGGGACGGAGATGGGGATGGAGATGGGGGATGGAGATGGGGACGGAGATGGGGATGGAGGATGGAGATGGGGATGGAGATGGGGGATGGAGATGGGGATGGAGATGAGGACGGAGATGGGGAAGGGCATTGTGGATGGAGATGGGGACAGAGATGGGGGAAGGGCGTTGTGGACGGAGATGGGGACGGAGATGGGGAAGGCGTTGTGGACGGAGATGGGGGACAGAGATGGGGGATGGGGGAGATGGGGAAGGGCATGGTGGACGGAGATGGGGAAGGGCGTTGTGGACGGAGATGGGGAAGGGCGTTGTGGACGGAGATGGGGGAAGGCGTTGTGGACGGAGATGGGGGAAGGGCGTTGTGGACGGAGATGTGGGACGGAGATGGGGGATGGAGATGGGGGATGGAGATGGGGGATGGAGATGGGGATGGAGATGGGGGAAGGGCGTTGTGACGGGAGATGGGGAAGGGCGTTGTGGACGGAGATGGGGAAGGGCGTGTGGACGGGAGATGGGAAGAGGGCGTGTGGACGGAGATGGGGGAAGGCGTGTGGACGGAGATGGGGGAAGGGCGTTGTGGACGGAGATGTGGGACGGAGATGGGGGATGAAGCGTGAGGGACGGAGATGGGGGACGGGAAATGGGGAACGGGAGTTGTGGACGGAGATGGGGGGGACGGAGATGGGGGACGGCGTTGTGGATGGAGATGGGGACGGAGATGGGGACGGAGATGGGGGACGGAGATGGGGAACTGAGATGGGGACGGAGATGGGGAACGGAGTTGTGGACGGAGATGGGGACGGAGATGGGGGACGGGCATTGTGGACGGAGATGGGGGACGGAGATGGGGGACGGCGTTGTGGACGGGAGATGGGGGACGGGCGTTGTGGATGGAGATGGGGACGGAGATGGGGGACAGGCATTGTGGACGGAGATGGGGATGGAGATGGGGACGGAGATGGGGACGGGAGTTGTGGACGGAGATGGGGGACGGAGATGGGGGACGGGCGTTGTGGGACGGAGATGGGGGACGGAGATGGGGGGACGGGCGTTGTGGACGGAGATGGGGGACGGAGATGGGGGATGGAGATGGGGAAGGGCGTTGTGGACGGGAGATGGGGGACGGGCGTTGTGGACGGAGATGGGGACGGAGATGGGGGCGGGGCATTGGGGACGGAGATGGGGGACGGAGATGGGGGACGGGCGTGAGGGACGGAGATGGGGGACGGGCGTTGGGGACGAGGAGATGGGGGGGGCGTTGTGGACGGAGATGGGGGACGGAGATGGGGGACGGAGATGGGGGACGGGCATTGGGGACGGAGATGGGGACGGAGATGGGGGACGGCGTGAGGACGGAGATGGGGGACGGAGATGGGGACGGAGATGGGGACGGCGTTGTGGATGGGAGATGGGGGACGGAGATGGGGGACGGAGATGGGGACGGGCGTTGTGGATGGAGATGGGGACGGAGATGAGGGGGACGGAGATGGGGGAACAGGCGTTGTGGACGGAGATGGGGGACTGAGATGGGGGACGGGTGTGAGGGACGGAGATGGGGGGACGGAGATGGGGAACGGAGATGGGGACGGAGATGGGGAACGGGAGTTGTGGACGGAGATGGGGACGGAGATGGGGACGGAGATGGGGACGGGCGTTGTGGATGGAGATGGGGGACAGAGATGGGGGACGGAGATGGGGACGAGGCGTTGAGACGGAGATGGGGGACTGAGATGGGGGACGGAGATGGGGACGGGAGTTGTGGACGGAGATGGGGGACGAAGATGGAGACGGGCGTTGTGGACGGAGATGGGAGACGGAGATGGGGGACGGGCGTTGTGGACGGAGATGGGGGACGGAGATGGGGGACAGAGATGGGGGAAGGGCGTTGTGGACAGAGATGGGGACGGGCGTTGGGGATGGAGATGGGGACAGGCGTTGTGGACGGAGATGGGGGACGGAGATGGGGGACGGGCGTTGGGGACGGAGATGGGGACGGAGATGGGGGACGGAGATGGGGGACGGGCGTGGTGGATGGAGATGGGGACGGGCGTTGTGGACGGAGATGGGGGACGGAGATGGGGGACGGAGTTGTGGACGGAGATGGGGACGGAGATGGGGGACAGAGATGGGGGACGGAGATGGGGACGGAGATGGGGGACGGGCGTTGTGGACATCTGCCTCTGATTCCAAAAAGGTTAACGAATGATTCCAATGATTGAAAGTTAAAATCCAGTGATAGAAAATTGTTTTTGAGACTTCAGTTTTAAAACTTAAACCTTAACCCTTAACCCATACCTTAACCCTTAACCCTTAACCCATACCTTAACCCTTAACCCTTAACCCATACCTTAACCCTTAACCCATACCTTAACCCTTAACCCATACCTTAACCCTTAACCCTTAACCCATACCTTTACCCTTAACCCATACCTTAACCCTTAACCCATACCTTAACCATTAACCCATACCTTAACCCATACCTTAACCCATACCTTAACCCTTAACCCATACCTTAACCATTAACCCATACCTTAACCCATACCTTAACCCTTAACCCATACCTTTATCCATACCTTAACCCTTAACCCATACCTTAACCTTAACCATTTTTAACCCATACCTTAACCCTTAACCCATACCTTAACCCATACCTTAACCCTTAACCCATACCTTAACCATTAACCCATACCTTAACCCATACCTTAACCCTTAACCCATACCTTTATCCATACCTTAACCCTTAACCCATACCTTAACCCTTAACCCATACCTTAACCCATACCTTAACCCTTAACCCATACCTTAACCCATACCTTAACCCTTAACCCATACCTTAACCCATACCTTAACCCTTAACCCATACCTTTACCCATACCTTAACCCTTAACCCAGACCTTAACCCTTAACCCATACCTTAACCCTTAACCCATACCTTAACCCTTAACCCATACCTTAACCCTTAACCCTTAACCCATACCTTAACCCATACCTTAACCCTTAACCAATACCTTAACCCTTAACCCATACCTTAACCCTTAACCCATACCTTTACCCATACCTTAACCCTTAACCCATACCTTAACCCTTAACCTTAACCCTTAACCCATACCTTAACCCATACCTTAACCCATACCTTAAACCATACCTTAACCCCTTAACCCTTAACCCATACCTTAACCCTTAACCCATACCTTAACCCTTAACCCTTAACCCATACCTTAACCCTTAACCCATACCTTAACCCATACCTTAACCCATACCTTAACAGTTCGTAGTTAACGCCTAAACTTAACCTTAAAATTTGAGAAACATATGATTCTGACATAAGACATTGAGAGCTAATTGATATAAGGAACACTCCAGATCTAAGGTGAAGTCTACTTTGGGGCAGGTCCCCAGGAGAGACTGTCAACTTTATGTTACAGTGGGGTTCCCCACTCTGGGATTGAACCGGTGATCGAAGGAGCCAGAGCTCACAGCTTAGACCAGTCTGCCATCTGTCCATGACAATTAAGTCTTAAACAGACTCCAGATCCAAGGGCTGTGTCTCCAGTACCAGTGACAGCACGCTGTTAGCAAATTCATTGGAAATTCACGTTTTAGACAGACGTCTAATTTTGCAGTGAGACTGTGAGAGCTTGTAACTGTTGTAGTTTTTAGCTGCGACAACAATAGAGCAATATGTGTGTGTGTGTGTGTGTGTGTGTGTGTGTGTGCGTGCGTGCGTGCGTGCGTGCGTGCGTGCGTGCGTGCGTGCGTGCGTGCGTGTGCTTGTTTGTCTTTGTCTGTCTGCCTATATCTGCATGTGTTTGTGTGTTTGTGTGTTTGTGCGTGCTTCAAGGACAAGCGCCAAGCCTAGGAGTTTATGAATGGTTGAGTGGTTTAATCCACTGTAACATAAAGTGGCCTTGGGGTTTATGAATGGTTGAGTGGTTTAATCCACTGTAACATAAAGTGTTCATGGTCAGACTATACCAGTACAGTGTGTTGGTAAAGTTTTCATACCCCTTTATTTTTTCCCAAATGTTGTTACTTCACAGCCTTATTCTATAATGGATTGAATCGTTTTTTTCACCCTCATCAGTCTACACACAATACCCCATAATGACATCACAATACCCCATAATGACATCACAATACCACATAATGACATCACAATACCCCATAATGACATCACAATACCCCATAATGACATCACAATACCCCATAATGACATCACAATACCCCATAATGACATCACAATGCCCCATGATGACAAAGTAAAAACAGTTTTTTAGAAATGTTCGCTAATTCGTTTAAAACAAAACACGGAAATATCAGTATTCAGTCCCTTTACTCAGTACTTTGTTGAAGCACCTTTGGCAGCGATTAGAGCATTGAGTCTCCTTTGGTATGAAGCTGCAAGCTTGGCACACCTGTATTTGGGGAGTTTCTCCCATTCTTCTCTGCAGATCCTCTCAAGCTCTGTCAGGTTGGATGGGGGACGTCGCTGCACAGCTATTTTCAGGTCTTTCCAGAGATGTCCGGGATCTTGCTTTACCACTCAATGACATTCAGAGACTTGTCCTGAAGCCACTCCCACGTTGTCTTGGATGTGTGCTTAGGGTCATTGTCCTGTTGGAAGATGAACCTTCACCCCAGTCTGAGGTCCTGAGCCCTCTGGAGCTAATTTTCATCAAGGATCTCTCTGTACTTTGCTCCGTTCATCTTTCCCTCGATCCTGACTAGTCTTCCAGTCCCCCACATCATGATGCTGCCACCACCATGCTTCACCGTAGGGATGGTGCGAGGGTGCGTCCAGACATGAAGCTTGCTATTCAGGCCAAAGAGTTCAATCTTGGTTTCATCAGACCAAATAATCTTGTTTCTCATGGTCTGAGAGTCTTTAGGTGCCTTTTTGCAAACTCCAAGCGGGCTGTCTGGCCACTCTACCATAGAGGCCTGATTGGTGGAGTGCTGCAGAGATGGTTGTCCTTCTGGAAGGTTCTCCCATCTCCACAGAGGAACTCTGGAGCTCTTTCAGAGTGACCATTGGGCTCTTGGTCACCTCCCTAACCAAGACCCTTCTCCCCCGTTTGCTCAGCTCGAGGAAGACTCTTGGTGGTTCCAAACTTCTTCCATTTAAGAATGATGGAGGACATTGTGTTTTTGGGGACCTTCAATGCTGCAGAAATGTTTTGGGACCCTTCCCCAGATCTGTGCCTCGACACAATCCTGTCTCGGAGCTCTACGGACAATTCCTTTGACCTTTGACCATGGTGGATACCAACAACATTAACCATGGTGGATACCAACAACATTAACAATGGTGGATACCACCAACAACATTAACCATGGTGGATACCAACAACATTAACCATGGTGGATACCAACAACATTAACCATGGATACCAACAACATTAACCATGGTGGATACCAACAACATTAACCATGGTGGATACCAACAACATTAACCATGGTGGATACCAACAACATTAACCATGGTGGATACCAACAACATTAACCATGGTGGATACCAACAACAACATTAACCATGGTGGATACCAACAACAACATTAACCATGGTGGATACCAACAACATTAACCATGGTGGATACCAACAACATTAACCATGGTGGATACCAACAACATTAACCATGGTGGATACCAACAACAACATTAACCATGGTGGATACCAACAACAACATTAACCATGGTGGATACCAACAACATTAACCATGGTGGATACCCATTAACCATGGTGGATACAAATCATTAACCATGGTGGATACCAACAACATTAACCATGGTGGATACCAACAACAACATTAACCATGGTGGATACAACAACAACATTAACCATGGTGGATACCAACAACATTAACCATGGTGGATACCAACAACATTAACCATGGTGGATACAACAACAACATTAACCATGGTGGATACCAACAACATTAACCATGGTGGATACCAACAACAACATTAACCATGGTGGATAACCATGGTGGAACAACAACATTAACCATGGTGGATACCAACAACATTAACCATGGTGGATACCAACAACATTAACCATGGTGGATACAACAACAACATTAACCATGGTGGATACCAACAACAACATTAACCATGGTGGATACCAACAACATTAACCATGGTGGATACCAACAACATTAACCATGGTGGATACCAACAACATTAACCATGGTGGATACAACAACAACATTAACCATGGTGGATACCAACAACATTAACCATGGTGGATACCAACAACATTAACCATGGTGGATACCAACAACATTAACCATGGTGGATACCAACAACATTAACCATGGTGGATACAACAACATCATTAACCATGGTGGATACCAACATCATTAACCATGGTGGATACCCAACAACATTAACCATGGTGGATACCAACAACATTAACCATGGTGGATACCAACAACATTAACCATGGTGGATACCAACAACAACATTAACCATGGTGGATACCAACAACATTAACCATGGTGGATACCAACAACATTAACCATGGTGGATACCAACAACAACATTAACCATGGTGGATACCAACAACAACATTAACCATGGTGGATACCAACAAACATTAACCATGGTGGATACCAACAACATTAACCATGGTGGATACCAACAACATTAACCATGGTGGATACCAACAACATTAACCATGGTGGATACCAACAACAACATTAACCATGGTGGATACCAACAACATTAACCATGGTGGATACCAACAACATTAACCATGGTGGATACCAACAACAACATTAACCATGGTGGATACCAACAACAACATTAACCATGGTGGATACCAACAACATTAACCATGGTGGATACCAACAACATTAACCATGGTGGATACCAACAACATTAACCATGGTGGATACCAACAACATTAACCATGGTGGATACCAACAACATTAACCATGGTGGATACCAACAACATTAACCATGGTGGATACCAACAACATTAACCATGGTGGATACCAACAACAACATTAACCATGGTGGATAACCATACAACAACATTAACCATGGTGGATACCAACAACATTAACCATGGTGGATACCATTAACCATGGTGGATACCAACAACATTAACCATGGTGGATACCAACAACAACATTAACCATGGTGGATACCAACAACATTAACCATGGTGGATACCAACAACAACATTAACCATGGTGGATACCAACAACAACATTAACCATGGTGGATACCAACAACATTAACCATGGTGGATACCAACAACAACATTAACCATGGTGGATACCAACAACATTAACCATGGTGGATACCAACAACATTAACCATGGTGGATACCAACAACATTAACCATGGTGGATACCAACAACATTAACCATGGTGGATACCAACAACAACATTAACCATGGTGGATACCAACAACAACATTAACCATGGTGGATACCAACAACATTAACCATGGTGGATACCAACAACATTAACCATGGTGGATACCAACAACAACATTAACCATGGTGGATACCAACAACATTAACCATGGTGGATACCAACAACATTAACCATGGTGGATACCAACAACATTAACCATGGTGGATACCAACAACAACATTAACCATGGTGGATACCATTAACCATGGTGGATACAAACATTAACCATGGTGGATACCAACAACAACATTAACCATGGTGGATACCAACAACATTAACCATGGTGGATACCAACAACATTAACCATGGTGGATACCAAACATTAACCATGGTGGATACCAACAACAACATTAACCATGGTGGATACCAACAACATTAACCATGGTGGATACCAACAACATTAACCATGGTGGATACCATTAACCATGGTGGATACCAACACATTAACCATGGTGGATACCAACAACAACATTAACCATGGTGGATACCAACAACAACATTAACCATGGTGGATACCAACAACATTAACCATGGTGGATACCAACAACATTAACCATGGTGGATACCAACAACAACATTAACCATGGTGGATACCAACAACAACATTAACCATGGTGGATACCAACAACATTAACCATGGTGGATACCAACAACATTAACCATGGTGGATACCAACAACAACATTAACCATGGTGGATACCAACAACAACATTAACCATGGTGGATACCAACATTAACATTACCAACAACATTAACCATGGTGGATACCAACAACATTAACCATGGTGGATACCAACAACATCATTAACCATGGTGGATACCAACAACAACATTAACCATGGTGGATACCCAACAACATTAACCATGGTGGATACCAACAACAACATTAACCATGGTGATACCAACAACAACATTAACCATGGTGGAACAACAACATTAACCATGGTGGATTAACCATGGTGGATACAACAACAACATTAACCATGGTGGATACCAACAACATTAACCATGGTGGATACCAACAACATTAACCATGGTGGATACCAACAACATTAACCATGGTGGATACCAACAACATTAACCATGGTGGATATACCATTAACCATGGTGGATAACAACATTAACCATGGTGGATACCAACAACATTAACCATGGTGGATACAACAACAACATTAACCATGGTGGATACCAACAACATTAACCATGGTGGATACCAACAACATTAACCATGGTGGATACCAACAACATTAACCATGGTGGATACCAACATCATTAACCATGGTGGATACCAACAACAACATTAACCATGGTGGATACCAACAGCATTAACCATGGTGGATACCAACAACATTAACCATGGTGGATACCAACATCATTAACCATGGTGGATACCAACAACAACATTAACCATGGTGGATACCAACAACAACATTAACCATGGTGGATACCAACAACAACATTAACCATGGTGGATACCAACAACAACATTAACCATGGTGGATACCAACAACATTAACCATGGTGGATACCAACAACAACATTAACCATGGTGGATACCAACAGCATTAACCATGGTGGATACCAACAACATTAACCATTAACCATGGTGGATACCAACATGGTGGATACAACAACATTAACCATGGTGGATACCAACAACAACATTAACCATGGTGGATACCAACAACAACATTAACCATGGTGGATACCAACAACAACATTAACCATGGTGGATACCAACAACATTAACCATGGTGGATACCAACAACATTAACCATGGTGGATACCAACAACAACATTAACCATGGTGGATACCAACAACAACATTAACCATGGTGGATACCAACAACATTAACCATGGTGGATACCAACAACATTAACCATGGTGGATACCAACAACATTAACCATGGTGGATACCAACAACAACATTAACCATGGTGGATACCAACAACATTAACCATGGTGGATACCAACAACATTAACCATGGTGGATACCAACAACAACATTAACCATGGTGGATACCAACAACATTAACCATGGTGGATACCAACATGGTGGATACCAACAACATTAACCATGGTGGATACCAACAACATTAACCATGGTGGATACCAACAACATTAACCATGGATACCAACAACATTAACCATGGTGGATTAACCATGGTGGATACCAACAACATTAACCATGGTGGATACCAACAACATTAACCATGGTGGATACCAACAACATTAACCATGGTGGATACCAACAACAACATTAACCATGGTGGATACCATGGTGGATACAACAACATTAACCATGGTGGATACCAACAACATTAACCATGGTGGATACCAACAACAACATTAACCATGGTGGATACCAACAACAACATTAACCATGGTGGATACCAACAACAACATTAACCATGGTGGATACCAACAACAACATTAACCATGGTGGATACCAACAACATTAACCATGGTGGATACCAACAACATTAACCATGGTGGATACCAACAACAACATTAACCATGGTGGATACCAACAACAACATTAACCATGGTGGATACCAACAACAACATTAACCATGGTGGATACCAACAACATTAACCATGGTGGATACCAACAACATTAACCATGGTGGATACCAACAACATTAACCATGGTGGATACCAACAACATTAACCATGGTGGATACCAACAACATTAACCATGGTGGATACCAACAACATTAACCATGGTGGATACCAACAACAACATTAACCATGGTGGATACCAACAACATTAACCATGGTGGATACCAACAACAACATTAACCATGGTGGATACCAACAACAACATTAACCATGGTGGATACCAACAACATTAACCATGGTGGATACCAACAACATTAACCATGGTGGATACCAACAACATTAACCATGGTGGACAACAACATTAACCATGGTGGATACATTAACCATGGTGGATACCAACAACAACATTAACCATGGTGGATACCAACACAACATTAACCATGGTGGATACCAACAACATTAACCATGGTGGATACCAACAACATTAACCATGGTGGATACCAACAACATTAACCATGGTGGATACCAACATCATTAACCATGGTGGATACCAACAACAACATTAACCATGGTGGATACCAACAACAACATTAACCATGGTGGATACCAACAACAACATTAACCATGGTGGATACCAACAACATTAACCATGGTGGATACCAACAACATTAACCATGGTGGATACCAACAACATTAACCATGGTGGATACCAACAACAACATTAACCATGGTGGATACCAACAACAACATTAACCATGGTGGATACCAACAACAACATTAACCATGGTGGATACCAACAACATTAACCATGGTGGATACCAACAACAACATTAACCATGGTGGATACCAACAACATTAACCATGGTGGATACCAACAACATTAACCATGGTGGATACCAACAACATTAACCATGGTGGATACCAACAACATTAACCATGGTGGATACCAACATGGTGGAACAACATTAACCATGGTGGATACCAACAGCATTAACCATGGTGGATACCAACAACATTAACCATGGTGGATACCAACAACATTAACCATGGTGGATACCAACAGCATTAACCATGGTGGATACCAACAACATTAACCATGGTGGATACCAACAACATTAACCATGGTGGATACCAACAACATTAACCATGGTGGATACCAACAACAACATTAACCATGGTGGATACCAACAACAACATTAACCATGGTGGATACCAACAACATTAACCATGGTGGATACCAACAACAACATTAACCATGGTGGATACCAACAACATTAACCATGGTGGATACCAACATTAACCAATGGTGGAACCAACATTAACCATGGTGGATACCAACAACATTAACCATGGTGGATACCAACAACATTAACCATGGTGGATACCAACAACATTAACCATGGTGGATACCAACAACATTAACCATGGTGGATACCAACAACAACATTAACCATGGTGGATACCATGGTGGATACCAACAACATTAACCATGGTGGATACCAACAACATTAACCATGGTGGATACCAACAACAACATTAACCATGGTGGATACCAACAACATTAACCATGGTGGATACCAACAACAACATTAACCATGGTGGATACCAACAACAACATTAACCATGGTGGATACCAACAACAACATTAACCATGGTGGATACAACAACAACATTAACCATGGTGGATACCAACAACATTAACCATGGTGGATACCAACAACATTAACCATGGTGGATACCAACAACAACATTAACCATGGTGGATACCAACAACAACAACATTAACCATGGTGGATACCAACAACAACATTAACCATGGTGGATACCAACAACAACATTAACCATGGTGGATACCAACAACATTAACCATGGTGGATACCAACAACATTAACCATGGTGGATACCAACAACATTAACCATGGTGGATACCAACAACATTAACCATGGTGGATACAACAACAACATTAACATGGTGGATACCAACAACATTAACCATGGTGGATACCAACAACATTAACCATGGTGGATACCAACAACAACATTAACCATGGTGGATACCAACAACAACATTAACCATGGTGGATACCAACAACATTAACCATGGTGGATACCAACAACATTAACCATGGTGGATACAACAACATTAACATACCAACAACAACAACATTAACCATGGTGGATACCAACAACAACATTAACCATGGTGGATACCAACAACATTAACCATGGTGGATACCAACAACAACATTAACCATGGTGGATACCAACAACATTAACCATGGTGGATACCAACAACAACATTAACCATGGTGATACCAACAACATTACCAACAACAACATTAACCATGGTGGTGGATACCAACAACAACATTAACCATGGTGGATACCAACAACATTAACCATGGTGGATACCAACAACAACATTAACCATGGTGGATACCAACAACAACATTAACCATGGTGGATACCAACAACAACATTAACCATGGTGGATACCAACAACAACATTAACCATGGTGGATACCAACAACATTAACCATGGTGGATACCAACAACAACATTAACCATGGTGGATACCAACAGCATTAACCATGGTGGATACCAACAACAACATTAACCATGGTGGATACCAACAACATTAACCATGGTGGATACCAACAACAACATTAACCATGGTGGATACCAACAACAACATTAACCATGGTGGATACCAACAACAACATTAACCATGGTGGATACCAACAGCATTAACCATGGTGGATACCAACAACAACATTAACCATGGTGGATACCAACAACATTAACCATGGTGGATACCAACAACAACATTAACCATGGTGGATACCAACAACAACATTAACCATGGTGGATACCAACAACAACATTAACCATGGTGGATACCAACAACATCATTAACCATGGTGGATACCAACAACAACATTAACCATGGTGGATACCAACAACATTAACCATGGTGGATACCAACAACATTAACCATGGTGGATACCAACAACAACATTAACCATGGTGGACACCAACAACAACATTAACCATGGTGGATACCAACAACAACATTAACCATGGTGGATACCAACAACATTAACCATGGTGGATACCAACAACAACATTAACCATGGTGGATACCATACCAACAACAACATTAACCATGGTGGATACCATTAACCATGGTGGATACAACAACATTAACCATGGTGGATACCAACAACAACATTAACCATGGTGGATACCAACAACAACATTAACCATGGTGGATACCAACAACAACATTAACCATGGTGGATACCAACAACAACATTAACAATGGTGGATACCAACAACATTAACCATGGTGGATACCAACAACAACATTAACCATGGTGGATACCAACAACATTAACCATGGTGGATACCAACAACAACATTAACCATGGTGGATCCCAACAACATTAACCATGGTGGATACCAACAACATTAACCATGGTGGATACCAACAACATTAACCATGGATACCAAACAACATTAACCATGGTGGATACCAACAACATTAACCATGGTGGATACAACAACAACATTAACCATGGTGGATACCAACAACAACATTAACCATACAACAACAACATTAACCATGGTGGATACAACAACAACATTAACCATGGTGGATACCAACAACAACATTAACCATGGTGGATACCAACAACATTAACCATGGTGGATACCAACAACAACATTAACCATGGTGGATACCAACAACAACATTAACCATGGTGGATACCAACAACAACATTAACCATGGTGGATACCAACAACATTAACCATAGTGGATACCAACAACATTAACCATGGTGGATACCAACAACATTAACCATGGTGGATACCAACAACAACATTAACCATGGTGGATACCATGGTGGAACAACAACATTAACCATGGTGGATACCAACAACAACATTAACCATGGTGGATACCAACAACAACATTAATCATGGTGGATACCAACAACATTAACCATGGTGGATACCAACAACATTAACCATGGTGGATACCAACAACATTAACCATGGTGGATACCAACAACATTAACCATGGTGGATACCAACAACATTAACCATGGTGGATACCAACAACATTAACCATGGTGGATACAACAACAACATTAACCATGGTGGATACCAACAACAACATTAACCATGGTGGATACCAACAACAACATTAACCCAACAACAACATTAACCATGGTGGATACCAACAACATTAACCATGGTGGATACCAACAACATTAACCATGGTGATACCAACAACATTAACCATGTGGATACCAACAACATTAACCATGGTGGATACCAACAACATTAACCATGGTGATGGATACCAACAACAACATTAACCATGGTGGATACCAACAACAACATTAACCATGGTGGATACCAACAACATTAACCATGATGGATACCAACAACAACATTAACCATGGTGGATACCAACAACAACATTAACCATGGTGGATACCAACAACAACATTAACCATGGTGGATACCAACAACAACATTAACCATGGTGGATACCAACAACATTAACCATGGTGGATACCAACAACAACATTAACCATGGTGGATACCAAACATTAACCATGGTGGATACCAACAACAACATTAACCATGGTGGATACCAACAACATTAACCATGGTGGATACCAACAACAACATTAACCATGGTGGATACCAACAACAACATTAACCATGGTGGATACCAACAAACATTAACCATGGTGGATACCAACAACAACATTAACCATGGTGGATACCAACAACATTAACCATGGTGGATACCAACAACATTAACCATGGTGGATACCAACAACAACATTAACCATGGTGGATACCAACAACATGGTGGATACCAACAACAACATTAACCATGGTGGATACCAACAACAACATTAACCATGGTGGATACCAACAACAACATTAACCATGGTGGATACAACAACATTAACCATGGTGGA
>NW_027039778.1:10614-20614 GCF_034236695.1 Oncorhynchus nerka | reverse complement strand
TTTCGGTTCCATGTAGAACCCTTTCCCCTTTCAGGTGGAACCATTTTGGGTTCCATGTAGAACCCTTTCCCCTTTCAGGTGGAACCATTTTGGGTTCCATGTAGAACCCTTTCCCCTTTCAGGTGGAACCATTTTGGGTTCCATGTAGAACCCTTTCCCCTTTCAGGTATAACCATTTTGGGTTCCATGTAGAACCCTTTCCCTTTCAGGCATAACCATTTTGGGTTCCATGTAGAACCCTTTTCCCTTTCAGGTAGAACCATTTTGGGTTCCACGTAGAACCCTCTGTTGAAAGGGTTCTTTGTCTATCCCAAAAGGTTACTACCAAGAACCAAAAAGGGTTATTCAAAGGCTTCTCCTACGGGGAGAGCTGAAGAACCCTTTAGGTTCTAGACAGCACTTTTTTCTGATATAAAATGGTCCTGAGCTGAAGAGGACTATCTCAGTGGTGTCTACCTGAAGAGGACTTGTCTATCTCAGTGGTGTCTACCTGAAGAGGACTTGTCTATCTCAGTGGTGCCTATCTGAAGAGGACTTGTCTATCTCAGTGGTGTCTACCTGAAGAGGACTTGTCTATCTCAGTGGTGTCTACCTGAAGAGGACTTGTCTATCTCAGTGGTGTCTACCTGAAGAGGACTTGTCTATCTCAGTGGTGTCTACCTGAAGAGGACTATCTCAGTGGTTTCTATCTGAAGAGGACTTGTCTATCTCAGTGGTGCCTATCTGAAGAGGACTTGTCTATCTCAGTGGTGTCTACCTGAAGAGGACTTGTCTATCTCAGTGGTGTCTACCTGAAGAGGACTTGTCTATCTCAGTGGTGTCTACCTGAAGAGGACTTGTCTATCTCAGTGGTGTCTACCTGAAGAGGACTTGTCTATCTCAGTGGTGTCTATCTGAAGAGGACTTGTCTATCTCAGTGGTGTCTACCTGAAGAGGACTTGTCTATCTCAGTGGTGTCTATCTCAGTGGTGTCTACCTGAAGAGGACTTGTCTATCTCAGTGGTGTCTACCTGAAGAGGACTTGTCTATCTCAGTGGTGTCTACCTGAAGAGGACTTGTCTATCTCAGTGGTGTCTATCTGAAGAGGACTTGTCTATCTCAGTGGTGTCTATCTGAAGAGGACTTGTCTATCTCAGTGGTGTCTACCTGAAGAGGACTTGTCTATCTCAGTGGTGTCTACCTGAAGAGGACTTGTCTATCTCAGTGGTGTCTACCTGAAGAGGACTTGTCTATCTCAGTGGTGTCTATCTGAAGAGGACTTGTCTATCTCAGTCTTCTATCCCTGAAGAGGACTTGTCTATCTCAGTGGTGTCTATCTGAAGAGGACTTGTCTATCTCAGTGGTGTCTACCTGAAGAGGACTTATCTATCTCGGTGGTGTCTCTCAGTGGTGTCTATCTCTGTGGTGTCTACCTGAAGAGGACTTGTCTATCTCAGTGGTGTCTACCTGAAGAGGACTTGTCTATCTCAGTGGTGTCTATCTGAAGAGGACTTGTCTATCTCAGTGGTGTCTATCTCAGTGGTGTCTATCTGAAGAGGACTTGTCTATCTCAGTGGTGTCTATCTCTGTGGTGTCTATCTGAAGAGGACTTGTCTATCTCAGTGGTTTCTATCTGAAGAGGACTTGTCTATCTCAGTGGTGTCTACCTGAAGAGGACTTATCTATCTCAGTGGTGTCTACCTTGTCGGTATCTAGTGGTCCCTCTTGGGCAGTCCTCATCTCTTCCTATCCCTCCATCTGTCTCTCCGTCCCTCCATCTCTCTCCTCCTATCCCTCCATCTCTCTCTCCATCCCTCCATCTCTCTCCATCCCTCCATCTCTCTCTCCATCCCTCCATCTCTCTCTCCATCCCTCCATCTCTCTCTCCATCCCTCCATCTCTCTCTCCATCCCTCCATCTCTCTTCCTATCCCTCCATCTGTCTCTCTGTCCTTCATCTCTCCATCTCTCTTCCTATCGCTCCATCTGTCTCTCCATCCCTCCCTCTCTCTCTCCATCAATCCATCTCTCTTCCTATCCCTCCCTCTCTCTCTCCATCCCTCCATCTCTCTCCATCCCTCCCTCTCTCTCTCCATCCCTCCATCTCTCTCTCCATCCCATCCTCTCTCTCTCCATCCCTCCATCTCTCTCCATCATCTCTCTCCATCTCTCCATCTCTCTCCATCCCTCTCTCTCCAGCCCTCCTCCATCTCTCTCTCCATCCCTCCATCTCTCTCTCCATATCCCTCCTCTCTCTCTCTCTCATCCTCTCTCATCCCTCCTCTCTCCATCCCTCCATCTCTCTCCATCCCTCCATCATCTCTCTCATCCCTCCATCTCTCCTCTCTCTCCTCCATCCCTCCATCTCTCTCCATCCTCCTCTCCATCCATCCTCTCTCTCTCCATCCCTCCATCTCTCTCCATCCTCTCCTCTCTCTCTCTCCATCCCTCCATCTCTCTCCATCCCTCCATCTCTCTCTCTCCATCCCTCCATCTCTCTCCATCCCTCCATCTCTCTCCATCCCTCTCATCTCTCTCCATCCCTCCATCTCTCTCTCCATCCCTCCATCTCTCCATCCCTCATCTCTCATCCCTCTCTCCATCTCTCCATCTCCATCCCTCCATCTCTCTCCATCCATCTCTCTCTCCATCTCCATCCCTCCATCCCTCCATCTCTCTCCATCCCTCCATCTCTCTCCATCCCTCCCTCTCTCTATCTCCATCCCTCCATCTCTCTCTCCATCCCTCCATCTCTCTCATCCATCCATCTCTCTCTCATCTCCATCCCTCCATCTCTCTCCATCCCTCTCTCTCTCCATCCCTCCATCTCTCTCTCCATCCCTCCATCTCTCTCTCCATCCCTCCATCTCTCTCCATCCCTCCATCTCTCTCTCCATCCCTCCATCTCTCTCTCCATCCCTCCATCTCTCTCCATCCCTCCATCTCTCTCCATCTCCTCTCTCTCCATCCTCCTCTCTCCATCCTCTCCATCTCCTCTCCATCCCTCATCTCTCTCCATCCCTCCATCTCTCTCCATCCCTCCATCTCCTCCATCCTCTCTCCATCCCTCCTCTCTCTCCATCCCTCCATCTCTCTCCATCTCTCCATCTCTCTCCATCCCTCCATCCTCTCTCCATCCCTCCATCTCTCTCCATCCCTCCTCTCTCTCCATCCCTCCATCTCTCCAGCCCTCTCTCTCTCTCCATCCCTCCATCTCCTCCATCCCTCTCTCTCCATCCATCTCCATCTCTCTCCATCCTCCATCTCTCAGCCCTCCATCTCTCTCCATCCCTCCATCCCTCCATCTCTCTCTCCATCCCTCCATCTCTCTCTCTCCATCCCTCCATCTCTCCCATCCTCTCTCCATCCCTCCATCTCTCTCTCCATCCCTCCATCTCTCTCCATCCATCCAATCATCTCTCTCCATCCCTCCATCTCTCTCCTCCATCTCCTCCTCTCCTCCATCTCTCCATCTCTCTCTCCATCCCTCCATCATCTCTCTCCATCCCCTCTCTCTCCATCCCTCCATCTCTCTCCATCCCTCCATCTCTCTCCTCCATCCCTCCATCCCTCCATCTCTCTCCATCCATCAATCGCTCTCCAGCCCTCTCTCTCTCATCCCTCCCTCTCTCTCCATCCCTCCATCTCCATCTCCTCCATCTCCATCTCTCCATCCCTCCATCTCTCTCTCCATCCCTCCATCTCCTCTCTCTCCTCTCCATCCATCTCTCTCTCTCCTCCATCTCTCTCCATCTCATCTCTCCATCCCTCCATCTCTCTCCATCCCTCCATCTCTCTCCATCCCTCCATCCCTCCATCCATCCCTCCTCCCTCCAGCCTCTCTCTCTCTCCATCCCTCCATCTCTCTCTCCATCCCTCTCTCTCTCTCCATCCCTCCATCTCTCTCATCCATCTCCTCCATCTCTCCATCCATCAATCTCATCTCTCTCCATCTCTCCATCTCTCTCCATCCCTCATCTCTCTCCATCCCTCCATCTCTCTCTCCATCCCTCCATCTCTCTCCATCCCTCCATCTCTCTCTCCATCTCTCTCTCTCATCTCATCCCTCTCTCTCTCCATCCCTCCATCTCTCTCCATCTCTCTCTCTCTCCATCCCTCTCTCTCTCCATCCCTCTCTCTCTCCATCCCTCCATCTCTCTCTCCATCCCTCCATCTCTCCATCCTCTCTCTCCATCCCTCCATCTCTCTCTCCATCCCTCCATCTCTCTCTCCATCCCTCCATCTCTCTCTCTCCATCCCCATCTCTCTCTCCATCCCTCCATCTCTCTCTCCATCCCTCCATCTCTCTCTCCATCCCTCCATCTCTCTCCATCCCTCCATCTCTCTCTCCATCCCTCCATCTCTCTCCATCCCTCCATCTCTCTCCATCCCTCCATCTCTCTCTCCATCCCTCCACTCTCTCTCTCCATCCCTCCACTCTCTCTCCATCCATCTCTCTCTCCATCCCTCCATCTCTCTCCATCCATCCATCTCTCTCCATCCCTCCTCTCTCTCCATCCCTCCATCTCTCTCCATATCCATCTCCATCTCTCTCTCCATTCTCTCTCCTCTCTCTCCATCCCTCCTCTCTCTCTCCTCTCTCTCCATCCCCTCTCTCCATCCCTCATCTCTCTCTCTCCATCCCTCCATCTCTCTCCATACCTCATCTCTCCATCTCTCTCCATCCCTCCATCTCTCATCCCATCCCTCCAAATCTCTTCTCCATCCCTCCATCTCTCCATCCCTCCATCTCTCTCTCCATCCCTTTCCATCCTCCATCCCTCCATCTCTCTCTCCATCCCTCCATCTCATCTCAGTGTTCCATCTCTCTCTCTCCATCCCTCCATCTCTCTCCATCCCTCCATCTCCATCCCTCCATCCCTCCATCTCTCCATCCATCATTCACCTCTCTCTCTCCATCCCTCCATCTCTCTCCATCCCTCCATCTCTCTCTCCATCAACTCCATCTCTCTCCATCCCTCCATCTCTCCACTCTCTCTCCATCCCTCCATCTCTCTCTCTCCATCCCTCCATCTTCCCTCTCCATCCCTCTCCATCTTCTCCATCCTCTCATCCTCTCCATCCTCTCCATCTGTCCATCCCTGTCTCTCTCTCCATCTCCACCCTTTCTCCATCCCTCCAATCTCTCTTCCATCCCTCCATCTCTCTCTCCATCCCTCCACTCTCTCTCTCCATCTCTCCAACTCTCTCCATCCCTCCTCTCTCTCTCTCATCCCTCCATCTCTCTCCATCTCTCTTTGTCCCTCTCTCTCTCCCTCCATCTCTCTCTCCATCCCTCCATCTCTCTCTCCATCCCTCCATCTCTCTCCTCCCTCCACCTCTCTCCCCCTCCATCTCTCTCTCTCTCACTCCAACTCTCTCTCCATCCTCTCTCTCTCCTCTCCTCTCATCCTCCATCCCTCTCTCTCTCTCTCTCCCTCTCTCATCCTCTCTCTCTCTCTCTCTCTCCTCTCCCATCCCTCCATCTCTCTCTCTCTCTCTCCTCTCTCTCGTGTCACACCCATTCATCTCTCATCTCCCTAAGAAATAAGTTGTCAGAACAACCTCCCTCTCCATATGAGTCTCCTTGTCTCTCTTGTAATTGTCTCCCTGTGCCACACTTCAGGAAATTCATGTCTCTCCCGAGCAATGTGGAATTGTTCTGACTCTCTCTCTCTCTCTCTCCTCTCTCTCCTTTCCTTCTCCCTCCTTGTCTCTCTGTCTCCCTGTCTCTCTCTCTATTTGCCTCTCTCCTTCTCCCTCTCTCTCTGTCTCTCCCTCTCCTCTCTCTCTCTCTACCTCCCCCTTTGTCTCTCTCTCTGTTCTCCCTCTCTCCTCTCTCTCCCTCTACCTCTCCTGGTTCTCCCTCTCTCCTCTCTCTCTCTACCTCCCCTGGTTCTCCCTCTCCTCTCTCTCTCTCCCTCTCCCTCTGGTCTCTCCCTCTCCTCTCTCCTTCTCTACCTCCCCCTGGTTCTCCCTCTCCCTCTCTCTCCCTCTCCCTCTCCTCTCTCTCTCTCTACCTCCCCTGGTTCTCCCTCTCCCTTTCTCTCCCCCCCTCTACCTCCCCTGGTTCTCCCCCTCTCCCTCTCTCTCTCTACCTCCCCTGGTTCTCCCTCTCCCTCTCTCACCTCTACCTCCCCTGGTTCTCCCTCTCTCCTCTACCTCCCCTCCCTCTCCTCTCTCCCCTGGTTCTCTCTCTCTCTACCTCCCCCTGGTTCTCCCTCTCCCTCTCTCACTCTACCTCCCCCTGGTTCTCCCTCTCCCTCTCTCCCTCTCCCTCTCCCTCTCTCTCTCTACCTCCCCCTGGTTCTCCCTCTCCCTCTCTCCCTCTACCTCCCCCTGGTTCTCCCTCTCCCTCTCTCTCTCTACCTCCCCCTGGTTCTCCCTCTCCCTCTCTCTCTCTACCTCCCCCTGGATCTCCCTCTCCCTCTCTCCCTCTACCTCCCCCTGGTTCTCCTAGCTCTGGCTTGATGGATCAGACGTCAGAGCCGCGTCGTCCCTGATGATTGCATTTCCCGTAATGTATAGAATATAGATGGATCAATGAGCTTTATGCATTGCTTATTGTACAGCAGGGGGACCCATGCATACTTAATGCAGTAATATTGTTCTGTGTATATGACATAAATCTGTCAGAATTTACATTCCCCGGTTTCACCGAGCGACTGATTTATTTACTGAGACTTACTTGGGTTCAAAAGGATGAAGCAGACAGGAAAAGTTTGTTTGTGTTCTTGTTGTTGTTGTTGTTGTTATTTGTGTTCTTGTTGTTGTTGTTATTTATGTTCTTGTTGTTGTTTGTGTTCTTGTTGTTGTTTGTCTTGTTGTTGTTGTTGTTATTTGTGTTCTTGTTGTTGTTTGTGTTCTTGTTGTTGTTGTTATTTGTGTTATTGTTGTTGTTTGTGTTCTTGTTGTTGTTGTTTGTGTTCTTGTTGTTGTTGTTGTTATTTATGTTATTGTTGTTGTTATTATTATTTGTGTTCTTGTTGTTGTTTGTGTTCTTGTTGTTGTTGTTATTTATGTTATTGTTGTTGTTATTATTATTTGTGTTCTTGTTGTTGTTGTTATTTGTGTTATTGTTGTTGTTATTATTATTTGTGTTCTTGTTGTTATTTGTGTTCTTGTTGTTGTTGTTATTTGTGTTCTTGTTGTTGTTTGTGTTCTTGTTGTTGTTGTTGTTTGTGTTCTTGTTGTTGTTGTTGTTATTTATGTTCTTGTTGTTGTTTGTGTTCTTGCCATATCATCTCTGTTCTGTTCTTAAACAGCCATATCATCTCTGTTCTGTTCTTAAACAGCCATATCATCTCTGTTGTGTTCTCTGCTGCCCTTAAACAGCCATATCATCATCTCTGTTCTCTTAAACAGCCATATCATCTCAGTTCTGTTCTGCTCTGTTCTTAAACAGCCATATCATCTCTGTTCTGTTCTTAAACAGCCATATCATCTCTGTTCTGTTCTTAAACAGCCATATCATCTCTGTTCTGTTCTGTTCTGTTCTTAAACAGCCATATCATCTCTGTTGTGTTCTGCTCTTAAACAGCCATATCATCTCTGTTCTGCCCTTAAACAGCCATATCATCTCTGTTCTGTTCTTAAACAGCCATATCATCTCTGTTCTGTTCTGTTCTGTTCATAAACAGCCATATCATCTCTGTTCTGTTCTGTTCTTAAACAGCCATATCATCTGTTCTGTTCTGTCTGTTCTTAAACAGCCATATCATCTCTGTTCTGTTCTGTTCTGTTCTTAAACAGCCATATCATATCATCTCTGTTCTGTTCTTAAACAGCCATATCATCTCTGTTCTGTTCTGTTCTGTTCTTAAACAGCCATATCATCTCTGTTGTGTTCTGCTCTTAAACAGCCATATCATCTCTGTTCTGTTCTGCCCTTAAACAGCCATATCATCTCTGTTCTGTTCTGTTCTTAAACAGCCATATCATCTCTGTTCTCTTCTTAAACAGCCATATCATCTCTGTTCTGTTCTTAAACAGCCATATCATCTCTGTTCTGTTCTGTTCTGTTCTTAAACAGCCATATCATCTCTGTTCTGTTCTGTTCATAAACAGCCATATCATCTCTGTTCTGTTCTGTTCTGTTCTGTTCTTAAACAGCCATATCATCTCTGTTCTGTTCTGTTCTTAAACAGCCATATCATCTCTGTTCTGTTCTGCTCTTAACCTGCCATATCATCTCTGTTCTGTTCTTAAACAGCCATATCATCTCTAAACAGCCATATCATTCTGTTCTGCTCTGTTCTTAAACAGCCATATCATCTCTGTTCTGTTCTGTTCTTAAACAGCCATATCATCTCTGTTCTGTTCTGCTCTCTTCTTAA
Source organism: Oncorhynchus nerka (assembly GCF_034236695.1). Lineage (NCBI taxonomy): Eukaryota > Metazoa > Chordata > Actinopteri > Salmoniformes > Salmonidae > Oncorhynchus > Oncorhynchus nerka. The sequence goes on along the minus strand of NW_027039778.1, from coordinate 12,300 downwards.
CCTGCCATATCATCTCTGTTCTGTTCTGCTCTGTTCTTAAACAGCCATATCATCTCTGTTCTGTTCTGTTCTGTTCTGTTCTTAAACAGCAATATAATCTCTGTTCTGTTCTTAAACAGCCAAATCATCTCTGTTCTGTTCTTAAACAGCCAAATCATCTCTGTTCTGTTCTTAAACAGCCATATCATCTCTGTTCTGTTCTGCTCTGTTCTTAAACAGCCATATCATCTCTGTTCTGTTCTGTTCTGCTCTTAAACAGCCATATCATCTCTGTTCTGTTCTGTTCTGCTCTTAAACAGCCATATCATCTCTGTTCTGTTCTGTTCTGTTCTGTTCTTAAACAGCCATATCATCTCTGTTCTGTTCTTAAACAGCCATATATCATCTGTTCTGTTCTGTTCTTAAACAGCCATATCATCTCTGTTCTGTTCTTAAACAGCCATATCATCTGTTCTGTTCTGTTCTGTTCTGTTCTTAAACAGCCATATCATCTCTGTTCTGTTCTGCTATATCATCTCTGTTCTGTTCTGTTCTTAAACAGCCATATCATCTGTTCTGTTCTGTTCTGTTCTTAAACAGCCATATCATCTCTGTTCTGTTCTTAAACCATATCATCTCTGTTCTGTTCTGTTGCCATATCATCTGTTCTGTTCTGTTCTTAAACAGCCATATCATCTCTGTTCTGTTCTTAAACAGCCATATCATCTCTGTTCTTCTGTTCTTAAACAGCCATATCATCTTGTTCTGTTCTGTTCTTAAACAGCCATATCATCTCTGTTCTGTTCTGCTCTGTTCTTAACCTGCCATATCATCTCTGTTCTGTTCTGTTCTGTTCTTAAACAGCAATATAATCTCTGTTCTGTTCTTAAACAGCCAAATCATCTCTGTTCTGTTCTTAACCTGCCATATCATCTCTGTTCTGTTCTTAACCTGCCATATCATCTCTGTTCTGTTCTTAACCTGCCATATCATCTCTGTTCTGTTCTGTTCTGTTCTTAAACAGCAATATAATCTCTGTTCTGTTCTTAAACAGCCAAATCATCTGTTCTGTTCTGTTCTTAAACAGCCATATCATCTCTGTTCTGTTCTTAACCTGCCATATCATCTCTGTTCTGTTCTTAACCTGCCATATCATCTCTGTTCTGTTCTGTTCTTAACTGCCATATCATATATGTTTTATTCTGTTCTTAAAACAGCCATATCATTTCTGTTCTGTTCTGCTCTTAAACAGCCATATCATCTCTGTTCTGTTCTGCTCTTAACCTGCCATATCATCTCTGTTCTGTTCTGCTCTTAACCTGCCATATCATCTCTGTTCTGTTCTGTTCTTAACCTGCCATATCATCTCTGTTCTGTTCTGTTCTTAAACAGCCATATCATCATCTCTGTTCTGTCTGTTCTTAAACAGCCATATCATCTCTGTTCTGTTCTAAACAGCCATATCATCTCTGTTCTTAAACAGCCATATCATCTCTGTTCTGTTCTTCTCTGTTCTTAAACAGCCATATCATCTCTGTTCTGCTCTGTTCTCTTAAACAGCCATATCATATCATCATCTCTGTTCTGTTCTGTTCTGTTCTTAAACAGCCATATCATCTCTGTTCTGTTCTGTTCTGTTCTTAAACAGCCATATCATCTCTGTTCTGTTCTGTTCTGTTCTTAAACAGCCATATCATCTCTGTTCTG
>NW_027039778.1:0-10114 GCF_034236695.1 Oncorhynchus nerka | reverse complement strand
TCTCTCTCTCCATCCCTCCATCTCTCTCTCCATCCCTCCATCCCTCCATCTCTCTCCATCCATCAATCGCTCAGCCCTCTCTCTCTCTCCATCCCTCCATCTCTCTCCATCCCTCCATCTCTCTCTCCATCCCTTCATCTCTCTCCATCCCTCCATCTCTCAGCACTCTCTCTCTCTCCATCCCTCCATCTCTCTCTCCATCCCTCCATCTCTCTCAGCCCTCTCTCTCTCTCCATCCCTCCATCTCTCTCCATCCCTCTCTCTCTCCATCCCTCCATCCCTCCATCTCTCTCCAGCCCTCAATCACTCAGCCCTCTCTCTATCTCCATCCCTCCATCTCTCTCCATCCCTCCATCTCTCTCTCCATCCATCCATCTCTCTCCATCCCTCCATCTCTCAGCCCTCTCTCTCTCCATCCCTCCATCTCTCTCTCCATCCCTCCATCTCTCTCCATCCCTCTCTCTCTCCATCCCTCCATCTCACTCTCCATCCCTCCATCTCTCTCCATCTCTCCATCTCTCTCTCCATCCCTCCATCTCTCTCCATCCCTCTCTCTCTCCATCCATCCATCTCACTCTCCATCCCTCCATCTCTCTCATCCCTCTCTCTCAGCCTCTCTCTCTCCATGTCCCTCCATCTCTCTCTCCATCCCTCCATCTCTCTCTCCATCCCCACTCCATCTCTCTCTCATCCCTCCATCTCTCTTCCCTGTCCCTCCAGTCTGTCTCTCTGTCCTTCATCTCTCCGTCTCTCTTCCCTATCGGCTCCCGTCTGTCTCTCCATCCCTCCTCTCTCTCCATCAATCCATCTCTCTTCCTATCCCTCCCTCTCTCTCTCTCCATCTCTCTCCATCAATCTCCATCCCTCCCATCCTCTCTCCATCCCTCCGTCTCTCCATCTCTCATCCCATGCCTCCCTCTCTCTCCGTCCTCCATCTCTCTCTCCATCCATTCTCTCTCTCATCCTCTCTCTCCGTATCTCTCCGTCTCCCGTCCCATCGTCTCATCCCTCCATCCCTCCATCTCTCTCCATCCATCAATCGCTCAGCCCTCTCTCTCTCTCCATCCCTCCATCTCTCTCCATCCCTCCATCTCTCTCTCCATCCCTCCATCTCTCTCCATCCCTCCATCTCTCAGCACTCTCTCTCTCTCCATCCCTCCATCTCTCTCTCCCTCCATCCCTCCATCTCTCAGCCCTCTCTCTCTCTCCATCCCTCCATCTCTCTCCATCCCTCCATCTCTCTCCATCCCTCTCTCTCTCCATCCCTCCATCTCACTCTCCATCCCTCCATCTCTCTCCATCTCTCCATCTCTCTCTCCATCCCTCCATCTCTCTCCATCCCTCTCTCTCTCCATCCCTCCATCTCACTCTCCATCCCTCCATCTCTCTCCATCCCTCTCTCTCTCCAGCCCCCTCTCTCCCTTCATCTCTCTCATCCCTCTGCATCTCTCCATCCCTCCATCTCTCTCCATCCCTCCATCTCTCCATCCTCCTCTCCATCTCTCTCCATCCCTCTCTCTCTCCATCCCTCCCTCCATCTCTCTCATCCCTCCCACCTCCATCTATCTCCATCCCTCCATCTCTCTCCTCTCCATCTCCCTCCATCTCTCTCTCCATCCATCTCTCAGCCCTCTCTCTCTCCATCCCTCCATCTCTCTCTCCCATCCCTCCATCTCTCTCCATCCCTCTCTCTCTCAGCCTCCTCTCTCTCCATCCCTCCATCTCTCTCCATCTCTCCATCTCTCTCCATCCCTCCATCTCCTCCATCCCTCTCTCTCTCCATCTCACTCCCAGCTCTCTCTCCATCTCCTCCATCTCTCTCTCCCTCCATCTCTCTCTCACTCCCATCTCTCTCTCCATCCCTCATCTCTCTCCAACTCTCTCTTACTATCCCTCCATCTCTCTCCTTACATCTTCCTCCATCTCTCTGTCCCTCCCTCTCTCTCTCCCATCCATCTCTCTTCCATCCCACTCCATCTCTCATCCCTCCATCTCTCTCCATCTCCCTTTCTCCATCCCCTCCATCTCTCTCCATCCTCTCCATCCCTCTCTCTCCATCCCCTCCATCTCTCTCTCCATCCTCCATCTCTCTCCACTGCTGCACTCTCTCTCCATCCCTCTATCTCTCTCCCATCCCTCCATCTCTCTCTCCATCCTTCAACTCTCTCTCTCTCTCATCGATAAGCTCTCTCTCATCATAACTCTCGGTCCCATCCTCCATCTCTCAGGTCATTTCCAACTCTCTCTCTCCATCCCTCCAACTCTCTCTCTCCATCACTCCAACTCTCTCTCCATCACTCCAACTCTCTCTACATCCCTCCATCTCTCTCTACATCACTCCCCCTCTCTCTCTCTCTCTCCATCCCTCCCTCTCTCTCAGCCCTCTCTCTATATCCCTCCATCTCTCTCTCCATACTTCCCTCTCTCCGTGTCACACCCATTGAACCATCTTCTCATCTCCCTAAGAAATAAGTTGTCAGAACAACGCGTCCCTCTCCATATGAGTCATTTATGTAAGAGCTGTGTGAGAGAGAGAGCACAGTGTTGAGTGGGGTGTGTACTTCTGCTTGTAATTCCACACAGGGCAGATATCATTCACCCTTGTGCCACACTTCAGGAAATTCATGTCTCTCCCGAGCAATGTGGAATTGTTCTGACTTCTCTCTCTCTCGGTCTCTCTCTCGCTTTCCCTCTCGCCCTCTCCTTCTCCCTCTCTCCTTGTCTCTCTGTCTCCCTGTCTCTCTCTCTCTATTTGCCTCTATCTCCTTCTCCCTGTCGCTCTCTCCCCCTCTCTCTCTCTCTCTCTCTCTCTCTCTCTGTCTCTCTCTCTATGTCTCTCTCTCTCTTTGTCTCTCTCTCTGTCTCTCCCTCTCCCTCTCTCTCTCTCTCTGTCTCTGTCTCTCCCTCTCTCTCTCTCTCTCTCTCTCTCTCTCTCTGTCTCTGTCTCTCCCTCTCTCTCCCTCTCTCTCTCTCTCTCTCTCTCTCTCTCTCTCTCTCTCTCTCCTTCTCCCTCCTTGTCTCTCTGTCTCCCTCTCTCTCCCTCTCTCCCTCTCCCTCTCCCTCTCTCTCTCTCTCTTTCCTTCTCCCTCCTTGTCTCTCTGTCTCCCCGTCTCTCTCTCTCCCTCTCTCTCTCTCTCTCTGTCTCTCCCTCTCCCTCTCTCTCTCTACCTCCCCCTGGTTCTCCCTCTCCCTCTCTCCCTCTACCTCTCCAGTTCTCCTCTCTCCTCTCTCTCTCTACCTCCCTGGTTCCTCCTCTCCCTCTCTCTCTACCTCCCCTGGTTTCTCCCTCTCCCCTCTCACCTCCCCCTGGTATCCCTCCCTCTCCCTCTCCCTCTCCCTCTCTCTCTCTACCTCCCCCTGGTTCTCCCTCTCCCTCTCTCTCTCTACCTCCCCCTGGTTCTCCCTCTCCCTCTCTCTCTCTACCTCCCCCTGGTTCTCCCTCTCCCTCTCTCACTCTACCTCCCCTGGTTCTCCCTCTCCCCTCTCTCCTCTCCCTCTCCCTCTCTCTACCTCCCCTAGTTCTCCCTCTCCCTCTCTCACTCTACCTCCCCTGGTTCTCCTCTCCTCTCTCCCTCTCCCTCTCCTCTCTCTCTCTGCCTCCCCTGGTTCTCCCTCTCCCTCTCTCCCTCTACCTCCCCTGGTTCTCCCCTCTCCTCTCTCTCTACCTCCCCTGGATCTCCCTCTCCTCTCCCTCTCCCTGGATCTCTCTCCCTCCTCTACCTCCCCTGGTTCTCCTAGCTCTGGCTTGATGGATCAGGCGTCAGAGCCGCGTCGTCCTGATGATTGCATTTCCCGTAATGTATAGAATATAGGGGATGGATCAATGAGCTTTATGCATTGCTTATTGTACAGCAGGACCCATGCATGTAATGCAGTAATATTGTTCTGTGTATATGACATAAATCTGTCCAGAATTTACATTCCCGGTTTCACCCCGGCGACTGATTTATTTACTGAGACTTACTTGGGTTCAAAAGGATGAACAGACAGGAAAAGTTTGTTTGTGTTCTTGTTGTTGTTGTTGTTGTTATTTGTGTTCTTGTTGTTGTTGTTATTTATGTTCTTGTTGTTGTTTGTGTTCTTGTTGTTGTTTGTCTTGTTGTTGTTGTTGTTATTTGTTCTTGTTGTTGTTTGTGTTCTTGTTGTTGTTGTTATTTGTGTTATTGTTGTTGTTTTGTGTTCTTGTTGTTGTTGTTTGTGTTCTTGTTGTTGTTGTTATTTGTGTTATTGTTGTTGTTATTATTATTTGTGTTCTTGTTGTTGTTTGTGTTCTTGTTGTTGTTGTTATTTATGTTATTGTTGTTGTTATTATTATTTGTGTTCTTGTTGTTGTTGTTATTTGTGTTATTGTTGTTGTTATTATTATTTGTGTTCTTGTTGTTATTTGTGTTCTTGTTGTTGTTGTTATTTGTGTTCTTGTTGTTGTTTGTGTTCTTGTTGTTGTTGTTGTTTGTGTTCTTGTTGTTGTTGTTGTTATTTATGTTCTTGTTGTTGTTTGTGTTCTTGCCATATCATCTCTGTTCTGTTCTTAAACAGCCATATCATCTCTGTTCTGTTCTTAAACAGCCATATCATCTCTGTTCTGTTCTGTTCTGTTCTTAAACAGCCATATCATCTCTGTTGTGTTCTGCTCTTAAACAGCCATATCATCTCTGTTCTGCCCTTAAACAGCCATATCATCTCTGTTCTGTTCTGTTCTGTTCATAAACAGCCATATCATCTCAGTTCTGTTCTGCTCTGTTCTTAAACAGCCATATCATCTCTGTTCTGTTCTTAAACAGCCATATCATCTCTGTTCTGCTCTGTTCTTAAACAGCCATATCATCTCTGTTCTGTTCTGTTCTGTTCTTAAACAGCCATATCATCTCTGTTCTGTTCTGTTCTTAAACAGCCATATCATCTCTGTTCTGTTCTGTTCTGTTCTGTTCTTAAACAGCCATATCATCTCTGTTCTGTTCTGTTCTTAAACAGCCATATCATCTCTGTTCTGTTCTGTTCTGTTCTGTTCTTAAACAGCCATATCATCTCTGTTCTGTTCTGTTCTTAAACAGCCATATCATCTCTGTTCTGTTCTGCTCTTAACCTGCCATATCATCTCTGTTCTGTTCTTAAACAGCCATATCATCTCTGTTCTGTTCTTAAACAGCCATATCATCTCTGTTCTGCTCTGTTCTTAAACAGCCATATCATCTCTGTTCTGTTCTGTTCTTAAACAGCCATATCATCTCTGTTCTGTTCTGCTCTCTTCTTAACCTGCCATATCATCTCTGTTCTGTTCTGCTCTGTTCTTAAACAGCCATATCATCTCTGTTCTGTTCTTAACCTGCCATATCATCTCTGTTCTGTTCTGTTCTGTTCTGTTCTTAAACAGCAATATAATCTCTGTTCTGTTCTTAAACAGCCAAATCATCTCTGTTCTGTTCTTAAACAGCCAAATCATCTCTGTTCTGTTCTTAAACAGCCATATCATCTCTGTTCTGTTCTGTTCTGCTTTAAACAGCCATATCATCTCTGTTCTGTTCTGTTCCTGTATCTTAAACAGCCATATCATCTCTGTTCTGTTCTGTTCTGTTCATAAACAGCCATATCATCTCAGTTCTGTTCTGCTCTGTTCTTAAACAGCCATATCATCTCTGTTCTGTTCTTAAACAGCTATATCATCTCTGTTCTGTTCTGTTCTTAAACAGCCATATCATCTCTGTTCTGTTCTGTTCTTAAACAGCCATATCATCTCTGTTCTGTTCTGCTCTTAACCTGCCATATCATCTCTGTTCTGTTCTTAAACAGCCATATCATCTCTGTTCTGTTCTTAAACAGCCATATCATCTCTGTTCTGTTCTTAAACAGCCATATCATCTCTGTTCTGCTCTGTTCTTAAACAGCCATATCATCTCTGTTCTGTTCTGTTCTGTTCTTAAACAGCCATATCATCTCTGTTCTGTTCTGCTCTGTTCTTAACCTGCCATATCATCTCTGTTCTGTTCTTCTCTGTTCTTAAACAGCAATATAATCTGTTCTGTTCTTAAACATCTCTGTCATCTCTGTTCTGTTCTTAACCTGCCATATCATCTCTGTTCTGTTCTTAACCTGCCATATCATCTCTGTTCTGTTCTTAACCTGCCATATCATCTCTGTTCTGTTCTGTTCTGTTCTTAAACAGCAATATAATCTCTGTTCTGTTCTTAAACAGCCAAATCATCTCTGTTCTGTTCTTAACCTGCCATATCATCTCTGTTCTGTTCTTAACCTGCCATATCATCTCTGTTCTGTTCTTAACCTGCCATAACATCTCTGTTTTTGTTCTGTTCAACTAGGAAATGGTGCCATATCATATCTCTGTTCTTGTTCTGTTCTGTTCTGTTTCCATAAACAGCCATATCATCTCTGTTCTGTTCTGTTCTCATCTCTGTTCTGTTCTTTAACCAGCCATATCATCTGTTCAGTTCTGTTCTATACCCTGTTCGTTCTGTTCTTAAACAGCCATCCATCTCTGTTCTTCTGTTCTTAAACAGCTATATCATCTCTGTTCTGTTCTCATTCTGTTCTGTTCTAAACAGCCATATCATCTCTGTTCTGTTCTGTTCTGTTCTTAAACAGCCATATCATCTCTGTTTGTTCTGTTCTGTTCTTAAACAGCCATATCATCTCTGTTCTGTTCTTGCTCTTAACAACCTGCCATATCTGTCTCTGTTCTGTTCTTAAACAATATATCATCTCTGTTCTGTTCACTCTAAAACAGCCATATCATCCTCTGCTCTGTTCTGCTCTGTTCTTAAACAATGTATCATCTCTTGTTCCCACAGGTGGGAAGCAGAGGGGGCTTGTACCTGGATGCTGCTTGGTTTGTCACCTTCTACACCCCATTAGTCCCTGTATCAAACTGTGGAATGTCTGACTAGAGGGGAGGGACACACAGCCTCCCACAGCTGACAGCTGGTAGGGAACTGTATATGGGGAGACAGAAGGGACAGGAATATAAGTGTAGATACACCTCCTCAAACTTAAGTTATCTTTGAATAAAAAGTGTAATCCATCGCTGTATATTTGATTTTGATGAGCCTTTAAGTTTTAATAGAGAAGGAGACGTTGTGAAAGAGACACATATGTGTGCAGATTCACTCCTGCTAGTCCTTATTTAAATACCGCTCTCAAACTGTAGATGTTGACTTTGATGCACCTCTTTTCATGGAAACAGTTTATTTTAGTTATAGTTAGGAGTCTGAAAGGAAACAGTAGGAGTCTGAAAGGAAACAGTGGGAGTCTGAAAGGGAAACAGTAGGAGTGGTAGTCTGAAAGGGAAACAGTAACAGTCTGAAAGGGAAACAGTAGGAGTCTGAAAGGAAACAGTAGGAGTCTGAAAGGGAAACAGTAGGAGTGGTAGTCTGAAAGGGAAACAGTAGGAGTCTGAAAGGAAACAGTAGGAGTCTGAAAGGGAAACAGTAGGAGTCTGAAAGGAAACAGTAGGAGTCTGAAAGGGAAACAGTAGGAGTCTGAAAGGGAAACAGTAGGAGTCTGAAAGGGAAACAGTAGGAGTCTGAAAGGGAAACAGTAGGAGTCTGAAAGGGAAACAGTAGTGTAGTCTGATAGGAAACAGTTAGGAGTCTGAAAGGGAAACAGTAGGAGTCTGAAGGGAAACAGTAGGAGTGGTAGTCTGAAAGGGAAACAGTAGGAGTCTGAAAGGGAAACAGTAGGAGTCTGACAGGGAAACAGTAGGAGTGGTAGTCTGAAAGGGAAACAGTAGGAGTCTGAAAGGAAACAGTAGGAGTCTGAAAGGGAAACAGTAGGAGTCTGAAAGGAAACAGTAGGAGTCTGAAAGGGAAACAGTAGGAGTCTGACAGGGAAACAGTAGGAGTGGTAGTCTGAAAGGGAAACAGTAGGAGTCTGAAAGGGAAACAGTAGGAGTGGTAGTCTGAAAGGGAAACAGTAGGAGTCTGAAAGGGAAACAGTAGGAGTGGTAGTCTGAAAGGGAAACAGTAGGAGTCTGAAAGGGAAACAGTAGGAGTCTGAAAGGGAAACAGTAGGAGTCTGAAAGGGAAACAGTAGGAGTGGGAGTCTGAAAGGGAAACAGTAGGAGACTGAAAGGGAAACAGTAGGAGGTAGTCTGAAAGGGGAAACAGTAGGAGTCTGAAAGGGAAATGTAGGAGAATTGAAAGGGAAACAGGAATTGAAAAGGGAGCCAGTAGGAGACCAGTGGAAACAGTAGAGAATTGAAAGGGAAACAGTAGGAGACTGAAAGGGAAACAGTAGGAGACTGAAAGGGAAACAGTAGAGACTGAAAGGGAAACAGGAGACTGAAAGGAAACAGTATGGATTCTGTAGATTTTAGAAAAAGGTATTTTAATAATTTACTCTCTCAAGCTGTAGATTGTATTTTGATTCGTCTCCTGGACTAATCTTTTTTAAAATGAAAATGGTAAGTTTTTCGTGCTCGTTGTGTGGATTCTTCCGAGAGACAGAACTGTGTGCATGTTCAGTCACAGTTCACTTTTTTGAGATAGTGCAGCACTTTGAACGGCATCTGAATAAATGCACCGCTCCTGCAAACTCATCCCTTCATGAAAATAGGATTCATTGGTATTTCACTGAGGAGTGGTGTTGGGAGATAGGAATTCGGGAGAATTGTATTTCTTTTTCTCCCTTCATCGTAAGACAAACACTTTCTGCCAAGAAACAAGGATGTCAAATACCTTGCTGAGGTAAATAATATATTTTTGTGTTTCGCTCGACTGAAAATAGTGTTTTTCTGTGAAAAAGAGTCACAGAAAAGAATATAAAAATTTAAAAAAAAAAGGTTTGAGGATTATTGTGGTGGTCTATTCTTCTGCCTTCTTCTTCCTCTTCGTCTTCTTCCTCATCTTCTTCTTCTTCTTTTCTTCCTCTTCTTCGTCTTCTTCCTCATCTTCTTCTTCTTCGCCTTCTTCTTCCTCTTTTTGTCTTCTTCTTCCTCTTCTTCGTCTTCTTCCTCATCTTCTTCTTTCTTCTCCTCATCTTCTTCTTCTTCTTCTTCCTCTTCGTTCTTCTGTTTCCTCTTCCCTCTTCATCTTCTTCTTCTTCCTCCTCGTTTTGTCTTCTTCTGCTGCCTTCTTTCCTCTTCTTCTTTCTTCTACTGTGATTGACGAGCAGGAGTTCAGGAGGACCCAGTGTTTTTCCCTCCATTATCACATTTAGATCATAACATTCATATGTTCCCATGGACGGTATATTAATGAAACACCATGATCAAAATTAGTACGCTGCATAGGGAATAGGGGGCTATGTCGCTCACCACTTAGGGAATAGGTGCCATGTAGTTCACTACATAGGAATAGGTGCTGTAGTTCACTGCATAGGGAATAGGGTGCCATGTCATTCACTACTTAGGGAATAGGGTGCCATGTCATTCACTACTTAGGGAATAGGGTGCCATGTAGTTTTCTACATAGGGAATAGGGTGCCATGTGGTTCACTACATAGGGAATAGGGTGCCATGTCGTGAACTACATAGGGAATAGGGTGCCGTGTGGTTCACTACATAGGGAATAGGGTGCCATGTCGTAAACTACATAGGGAATAGGGTGCCATGTGGTTCACTACTTAGGGAATAGGGTGCTATGTCGTTCACTGCATAGGGAATAGGGTGCCATGTCGTTCACTACATAGGGAATAGGGTGCTATGTCGTTCACTGCATAGGGAATAGGGTGCCATGTCGTTCACTACATAGGGAATAGGGTGCTATGTCGTTCACTGCATAGGGAATAGGGTGCTATGTCGTTCACTGCATAGGGAATAGGGTGCTATGTCGTTCACTACATAGGGAATAGGGTGCCATGTCGTAAACTACATAGGGAATAGGGTGCCGTGTGGTTCACTACATAGGGAATAGGGTGCCATGTCGTAAACTACATAGGGAATAGGGTGCCATGTGGTTCACTACATAGGGAATAGGGTGCCATGTGGTTCACTACATAGGGAATAGGGTGCCATGTCGTTCACTACATAGGGAATAGGGTGCCGTGTGGTGGAAGCCATGGTGGTAATTCCTTCCTAAACCTGACAGAGTAGAGTGCACATTATAAAACAGCATTGTGAAATGATAATGAGCAAACCAAACACATATTAAGCAATACGTATTAA
>NW_027039777.1:95000-98794 GCF_034236695.1 Oncorhynchus nerka | reverse complement strand
AAACTAAAATCCCCTTACTTTTCCTGAGAATGCGATAATTTTTTTTAGCCATGCACAGAACGCATAGTTTCTTCCTGATCCCAGGTTGTCTGATTCTTGCCCTCAGATATTGATAACACCAATATGTTACATTTTGCTTTTCTTCTAACTAATTTTACCAAGTTGGTGATTTCTCATATACGTTTATTTTCCGTCTTTTGACGCTAATAACAACTTCTCCACGTATTTTATCACCACTGAAACTGTTGTTTCAATGCAAAATGATTCCAAGTGGGGCTATTTGTAAATCCCATCGGTACCTTCCTAGAAGTTAGGTAAAATGTGATCTAGTACCTATTTCATCACTTATAAACTGTAATCTCTTTGAACCACATTTGTGTATGAAAAATCGCTCCGTTTTGTTCATCACGTTTGGCTAGTGTTCCAGTACTTAGTAAAGGGTCTGAATACTTATGGAAGTGTGATGTCTAAATATTTTTCATGTTTTATTTGCACACATAAAAATAAAATACACAGTTTTTGCTCTGTAATTCTGGTTTATTGTGTGAAGATTGTGTGTAGATTAAGGAAAACATTTTTTTAATCCATTTTAGAACAAGGCTGTAACGTGACAAAATGTGAAAAAGTCAAGGGGTCTGAATAGTTTCTGAATTTCCGGTTTAACACTTCCATGAAGTGGTGCTTGTCCAAACTGCACCCCTGTTAAGATATATAAAGCGAGAGAGATTGGGGGGAGAGAGATAGAGAGAGCAGAGAGAGAAGAGAGAGAGAAGAGAGAGCAGAGAGGGCGAGCAGAGAGGGCGAGCAGAGAGAGAGAGCAGAGAGAGAGAGCAGAGAGAGTGAACAGAGAGAGAAGAGAGAGCAGAGACAGTAGAGAGAGCAGAGAGGGCGAGCAGAGAGAGAGGCAGAGAGCAGAGAGGGCGAGCAGAGAGAGAGGCAGAGAGCAGAGACAGTAGAGAGAGCAGAGAGCAGAGAGAGAGAGCAGAGACAGTAGAGAGAGAACAGAAAGAGAGAGCAGAGAGCAGAGAACAGAGCAGAGAACAGAAAGAGAGAGCAGAGAACAGAAAGAGAGAGCAGAGAACAGAAAGAGAGAGCAGAGAGATAGCAGAGCAGAGGGAGAGAGAGAAGAGAGAGAGAAAGAAAGAGCAGAAAGAGCAGAGGGAGAGAGCTGAGACTGAGAGAGCAGAGACTGAGAGAGCAGAGAGCAGAGAGAGAGAGAAGAGAGAGGGCAGAGAGAGCAGAGAACAGAGAGAGAAAGCAGACAGAGAGCAGAGAGCAGAGGGAGCAGAAGGAGAGAGAGATAGCAGAGAAGAGAGAGCAGAGAGCAGAGAGCAGAGAGCAGAGAGAGCAGAGAGAAGAGAGAGAGCAGAGAGATATAAATCAGAGAGGGGGATAGAGAGCAGAGCAGAGAGCAGAGGGAGAGAGAGAGAGCAGAGATCAGGCTGAGAGAGAGCAGAGAGAGAGAAAAGAGAGGGCAGAGAGAGAGAGCAGAGAGCAGAGGGAGCAGAGGGAGAGAGAGAGAGCAGAGATCAGAGAGAGAGCAGAGAGAGCAAAGAGAGAGAAGGCTGATAGAGAGCAGAGAGAGCATGCTGAGAGAGAGCAGAGAGAGCAGGGAGCAGAGAGAGCAGAGAGAGCAGGGAGCAGAGAGAGCAGAGAGAGAAAGCAGGCTGAGAGAGAGCAAAGAGAGCAGAGCAGAGAGAGCAGATAGCAGAGAGAGTGAGAGCAGAGCAGAGAGAGAGCAGAGAGAATGTGTCTAGAATCTCCCTCTCTGATGATGACGTCACAGGGTTCCTCTCCTAGAAGACAGTCCTCTGGTCTGGAGAGATTCCACCGGGGCCGCATCACAACAATCTGTTGCTATAGTGACCCTGCATCACAACATTCTGTTGCTATAGTGACCCTGCATCACAACACTCTGTTGTACTAATTGTACAAATTGTTGAATTCAATTCCACATATTTAATTGTTTTGTATTTCATTTCATATTTGTTTCATGTTTCAACCAGTCGCAGGTTAACATCAACCTGACAGAGGAAATCAATAAACAAACTGTTTTCACAATTAACAAGCTTTTCTTGTTTCAAGTATGTTTTATTATAAAAAGTACAATATATCCTTGTTTACTTGTACAACTATGGAGCGTATGTCCATGTATAATTGTACAATTTGTTATTCAACTTAAAGACCTACAACAAATGATCACATTGGTATGGTCCTCACAATTATAGGAAGAGGTGCATGTGTGTGAGAGTTGTCAAGTGTGTGTGTGTCCAGTGTGTGTGTGTGTCAAGTGTGTCCTGTGTGTGTGTGTTTCCTGTGTGTGTGTGTGTGTCCACTGTGTGTGTGTGTGTGTGTGTGTGTGTGTGTGTGTGTGTGTGTGTGTGTGTGTGTGTGTGTGTGTATGTGTGTTTGTCTAGTGTGTGTGTGTGTGTTTGTCCAGTTTGTGTGTGTGTGTTTGACCAGTGTGTGTGTGTGTTTGTCCTGTGTGTGTGTTTGTCCAGTGTGTGTGTATATCAGTGTGTGTGTGTGTCCAGTGTGTGTGTGTGTGTGTGTGTGAGGTATTTGTGTGTCCAGTGTGTGTGTGTGTATGTAGTGTGTGTTTGTCTGTCCAGTGTTTGTGTCTGTGTGTGTGTGTGTGTCCAATGTGTGTGTCTGTGTGTGTGTGTGGATCACTGGTAATAATTTACAGGTTATTATTTACAGGGACACTGAGGAGTCAACACCATAAACCCTAAACCCTGGATAGATGGGCTCAGTGAATGTGCAGGTGAATGTGATCAGGTGGGTCAGTGTGTCAGAGGAGGCTCTATAGAAGGACAGAGTGCCGGCTGGCCAGTCCAGATACACTCCTACTCTGTGGGAGCTGGAGGAGGGGACGTCTATGGTCGTGGGATTATTATTGTGACAGGCAGAGTATCTGTTGTCATAGCAGACCAGACTCCAGGACTTGTCATTGTATCCAAGACAACAGTCCTTAACCCCTCCTCTCCTGCTGATTCCTTTATATGTCACTCCTATTCCAGCCTCTCTCTCACTCCACTCTACCTCCCAGTAACAGCGCCCAGTCAGACCCTCTCTACACAGCACCTGTCCACAGTTCTTAAATCTCTCTGGGTGATCAGGATACGGCTGCTCCTCTCTCCTCCATGTCACCTTTCTGTTCTCCTCAGACAGAGAGAGGCGTCTGTCTACTGTGTTTAGGTCCAGTGTGAGATCACAGACATCTGATGGATGAAACCAGACACAATATTAGAAATCATCATCATTCACATTAGAATGTTTACTCACTTTTCACTAATACATTTCATGTAGATGTTTCTAGGTATCAAAAGGAGAAGTTTAGGTAACTTGAGACTTGTTGAATGATCATATGTTATACTGTATGGTAATATAAAACACACTTAGTCACATTAATTACGCACGCACGCACGCACGCACGCACGCACACACACACACACACACACACACACTCACAGTCAAAGCAATTCTTTATAAACTTTGGTGTCCCTGATTTCTGCTTCTGTAGAACTACAGCTGGTATTTAATATGACCAAGTAAGTAATGATGTTGGTCTTTGACTTTGACTTAACTTGAATTAAGACTTATTCTTAGTCATATTCTTCACAGCAGTCAACACTCACATTTTCTAAGCCCAGGTTTCATTCTGTTCTCTCCACCATGTTCCACACTGTAGCGGTAAGCAGAAGAACAGACAGTCATTGAGGGATACACCTGAACTCACACACACACACACACACACACACACACACACACACACACACACACACACACAC
>NW_027039777.1:0-90000 GCF_034236695.1 Oncorhynchus nerka | reverse complement strand
AGCTACATAGCTAGCTACATAGCCGTCTTTGTTTCAAAGATAATTGTGTAGTCTAGAGCGATTTTCTAGGTTAGCTAGCCAGCTATTGTCGTTCTCCTAACGCAACGTAACGTAACCAACACTGCTAGCTAGCCAGCTAGCTCCCGATAAGCAGCATTGTAGAAACTTCACACTCAACGGTACGACTTGATTAGGGTAGTGTCAACAACGCAGCTAGCCTACCCCAGCAGTACTCTATCATTTTAATCATTTTAGTCAATTAGATTCTTGCTACGTAAGCTTAACTTTCTGAACATTCGAGACGTGTAGTCCACTTGTCATTCCAATCTCCTCTGCATTAGCGTAGCCTCTTCTCTAGCCTGTCAACTATGTGTCTGTCTATCCCTGTTCTCTCCTCTCTGCACAGACCATACAAACGCTCCACACCGCATGGCCGCAGCCACCCTAATCTGGTGGTCCCAGCGCGCACGACCCACGTGGAGTTCCAGGTCTCCGGTAGCCTCTGGAACTGCCGATCTGCGGCCAACAAGGCAGAGTTCATCTCAGCCTATGCCGCTCCCTCCAGTCCCTCGACTTCTTGGCTCTGACGGAAACATGGATCACCACAGACAACACCGCTACTCCTACTGCTCTCTCTTCGTCCGCCCACGTGCTCTCGCACACCCCGAGAGCTTCTGGTCAGCGGGGTGGTGGCACCGGGATCCTCATCTCTCCCAAGTGGTCATTCTCTCTTTCTCCCCTTACCCATCTGTCTATCGCCTCCTTTGAATTCCATGCTGTCACAGTTACCAGCCCTTTCAAGCTTAACATTCTTATCATTTATCGCCCTCCAGGTTCCCTCGGAGAGTTCATCAATGAGCTTGATGCCTTGATAAGCTCCTTTCCTGAGGACGGCTCACCTCTCACAGTTCTGGGCGACTTTAACCTCCCCACGTCTACCTTTGACTCATTCCTCTCTGCCTCCTTCTTTCCACTCCTCTCCTCTTTTGACCTCACCCTCTCACCTTCCCCCTACTCACAAGGCAGGCAATACGCTCGACCTCATCTTTACTAGATGCTGTTCCTCCACTAACCTCATTGCAACTCCCCTCCAAGTCTCCGACCACTACCTTGTATCCTTTTCCTCTCGCTCTCATCCAACACTTCACACACTGCCCCTACTCGGATGGTATCGCGCCGTCCCAACCTTCGCTCTCTCTCCCCGCTACTCTCTCCTCTTCCATCCTATCATCTCTTCCTCTGCTCAAACCTTCTCCAACCTATCTCCTGATTCTGCCTCCTCAACCCTCCTCTCCTCCCTTTCTGCATCCTTTGACTCTCTATGTCCCCTATCCTCCAGGCCGGCTCGGTCCTCCCCTCCCGCTCCGTGGCTCGACGACTCATTGCGAGCTCACAGAACAGGGCCCGGGCAGCCGAGCGGAAATGGAGGAAAACTCGCCTCCCTGCGGACCTGGCATCCTTTCACTCCCTCCTCTCTACATTTTCCTCCCTCTCTCTGCTGCTAAAGCCACTTTCTACCACTCTAAATTCCAAGCATCTGCCTCTAACCCTAGGAAGCTCTTTGCCACCTTCTCCTCCCTCTTGAATCCTCCTCCCCCTCCCCCCCTCCTCCCTCTATGCAGATGACTTCATCAACCATTTTGAAAAGAAGGTCGACGACATCCGATCCTCGTTTGCTAAGTCAAACGACACCGCTGGTTCTGCTCACACTGCCCTACCCTGTGCTCTGACCTCTTTCTCCCCTCTCTCTCCAGATGACATCTCGCGTCTTGTGACGGCCGGCCGCCCAACAACCTGCCCGCTTGACCCTATCCCCTCCTCTCTTCTCCAGACCATCTCCGGTGACCTTCTCCCTTACCTCACCTCGCTCATCAACTCATCCCTGACCGCTGGCTACGTCCCTCCCGTCTTCAAGAGAGCGAGAGTTGCACCCCTTCTGAAAAAACCTACACTCGATCCCTCCGATGTCAACAACTACAGACCAGTATCCCTTCTTTCTTTTCTCTCCAAAACTCTTGAACGTGCCGTCCTTGGCCAGCTCTCCCGCTATCTCTCTCAGAATGACCTTCTTGATCCAAATCAGTCAGGTTTCAAGACTAGTCATTCAACTGAGACTGCTCTTCTCTGTATCACGGAGGCGCTCCGCACTGCTAAAGCTAACTCTCTCTCCTCTGCTCTCATCCTTCTAGACCTATCGGCTGCCTTCGATACTGTGAACCATCAGATCCTCCTCTCCACCCTCTCCGAGTTGGGCATCTCCGGCGCGGCCCACGCTTGGATTGCGTCCTACCTGACAGGTCGCTCCTACCAGGTGGCGTGGCGAGAATCCGTCTCCTCACCACGTGCTCTCACCACTGGTGTCCCCAGGGCTCTGTTCTAGGCCCTCTCCTATTCTCGCTATACACCAAGTCACTTGGCTCTGTCATAACCTCACATGGTCTCTCCTATAATTGCTATGCAGACGACACACAATTAATCTTCTCCTTTCCCCCTTCTGACGACCAGGTGGCGAATCGCATCTCTGCATGTCTGGCAGACATATCAGTGTGGATGACGGATCATCACCTCAAGCTGAACCTCGGCAAGACGGAGCTGCTCTTCCTCCCGGGGAAGGACTGCCCGTTCCATGATCTCGCCATCACGGTTGACAACTCCATTGTGTCCTCGTCCCAGAGCGCTAAGAACCTTGGCGTGATCCTGGACAACACCCTGTCGTTCTCAAATAACATCAAGGCGGTGGCCCGTTCCTGTAGGTTCATGCTCTACAACATCCGCAGAGTACGACCCTGCCTCACACAGGAAGCGGCGCAGGTCCTAATCCAGGCACTTGTCATCTCCCGTCTGGATTACTGCAACTCGCTGTTGGCTGGGCTCCCTGCCTGTGCCATTAAACCCCTACAACTCATCCAGAACGCCGCAGCCCGTCTGGTGTTCAACCTTCCCAAGTTCTCTCACGTCACCCCGCTCCTCCGCTCTCTCCACTGGCTTCCAGTTGAAGCTCGCATCCGCTACAAGACCATGGTGCTTGCCTACGGAGCTGTGAGGGGAACGGCACCTCACTACCTCCAGGCTCTGATCAGGCCCTACACCCAAACAAGGGCACTGCGTTCATCCACCTCTGGCCTGCTCGCCTCCCTACCACTGAGGAAGTACAGTTCCCGCTCAGCCCAGTCAAAACTGTTCGCTGCTCTGGCCCCCCAATGGTGGAACAAACTCCCTCACGACGCCAGGACAGCGGAGTCAATCACCACATTCCGGAGACACCTGAAACCCCACCTCTTTAAGGAATACCTAGGATAGGATAAAGTAATCCTTCTCCCCCCCCCCTTAAAAGACCTAGATGCACTATTGTAAAGTGGCTGTTCCACTGGATGTCATAAGGTGAAAGCACCAATTTGTAAGTCGCTCTGGATAAGAGCGTCTGCTAAATGACTTAAATGTAAATGTAAATGTCAGCATATAACTTTGTCCAAGTGGTGGTCAGAATGTTTGTCTTAACCAGCCTGATAAGTCCAACATGTCTGATATGAACATTGACATAAACCCTCTACATACTTGAGTTTCTCCAGTCTGCAGTGTGGATCCTCCAGTCCAGCAGAGAGCAGTCTGACTCCTGAGTCTCCTGGGTGATTGTAGCTCAGGTCCAGCTCTCTCAGGTGTGAGGGGTTTGACCTCAGAGCTGAGACCAGAGAAGCACAGCCTTCCTCTGTGACTAGACAGCCTGACAGCCTGCAAAGATTCAAATCATTTTAAAATCACACTGCTATTCTTTGGTGGTGAAAATAGTGGCAGTATATATTTTCAACATATTCAGATATATCAGTGTCCTGAAACCTTCCATATCTATTCATAAAATAGTGTATCATCATAAAAAATGACAAATGATCAAAGTATTGCCTGCAGATAGAAACATGTACAGTACAAATATTATATTAGACTGACCAGACCAGTTTAAAAAGCAGTATCAGTCAGAAGACAGACAGTGAGGAATCAGATTTAGATTTTATTGAGTATACAGTCCACACCATATCTATTTAGACAATGAGGTATCAGATTTAGATTGTATTGAGTATACAGTCCACACCATATCTATTTAGACAGTGAAGCTAACATTTCAAATGTGGCTCTATTCTCCAACATTTTGGATTTGAGGTCAAATGTTTCATATGACGTGACAGTTTATAATGTCACCTTTAATTTGAGGGTATTTTACGACATATGTGTTTCACTATTAAAAATGAAAACAATTTATGTTTCCAGTCTCCCCATTTGAAGAAGTCTTAAGTATTCTGAACAATTCACTCATAGTGTATTAAAATAGTCAAAAATGTAGTTTTTTGTCGTAAACTCGTTGGTTGCATTTGAATTTTGTTTTGGTTGTGTTTTTGGTTGTGTTTTGCCCAATAATAAAATGGTAGATGATAAGTGGAGTACTTTTCTGTCTAAGAGAGTAATTAACATGTTTCTAAACAATAATAAATTAATCCTGATGATGCCATGATTAAGAAAAATCATGAAAGAATCATGAATAATAATGAGTGAGAAAGTTACAGAGGCTACAAAAACACATGCTAACCTCTCACCATTACCAATAACAGAGACTACAACAAAACATGCTAACCTCTCACCATTACCAATAACAGAGGCTACAACTAAACATGCTAACCTCTCACCATTACCAATAACAGAGGTTACAACAAAACATGCTAACCTCTCACCATTACCAATAACAGAGGCTACAACAAAACATACTAACCTCTCACTATTACCAGTAACATAGGCTACAACAAAACATGCTAACCTCTCACCATTACCAGTAACAGAGGCTACAACAAAACATGCTAACCTCTCACCATTACCAATAACAGAGGCTACAACAAAATATGCTAACCTCTCACCATTACCAATAACAGAGGCTACAACAAAACATACTAACCTCTCACCATCAACCTCAAATAAAAGGTGACATTCTGTACTGTCTCCTAAAATGAAACATTGTATCTCTAATCCAAAATGCTGGAGCAAAGCACCACATTTAAAACTGTAAGTTTCACTGTCCAAACACATATGGTGTGGACTATGTGTGTCTGGTAAACACATGTGGATCTGGTGAACAGTTATCACTTGTTGACCAACTACAGGAATACTAACCTCAGAGTCTCCAGTTTACAGTGGGGATTCCCCAGTCCAGCAGAGAGCAGCTTCACTCCTGAATCCTTCAGGTCATTGTTACTCAGATCCAGGTCTCTCAGGTGTGAGGGGTTTGACCTCAGCGCTGAGACCAGAGAAGCACAGCCTTCCTCTGTGACTCCACAGCCTGACAGCCTGACAAAGAGATCATCATGACTTCACAAACACACTGTTAATTTAACACCAGTAGTGTAGAAGGACAATGGCAGATGCTTTTGGTTTATTCTCTCAAACAACATATAGATTCATCTTCCGTCTCCTAGAAATGTATGGTCATATTGTTATACTAATGTGAAAATCAATTAATTTATTGGATATGTTATTCAATACAATATTATATACACATTACAATCCATATTTTTCTCTAAACTGAATATTTCTTCCTGATGATTAGTTCTTAAATGTCATTTTATTTACTCACAGAACAGCTCTGGAGGCTTTGACCACTGGCAGCAGCCTCAGAAGACCTTCCTCTGATCTGGAGTATTTCTTCAGGTCAAACACATCCAGCTCCTTTTCTGAAGTCAGCAACACAAAGACCAGAGCTGACCACTGAGCAGGTGACAGTTTGGCTCTAGAGAGACTCCCTGATCTCAGGAATCTTTGGATCTCCTCCACTAGAGAATGGTCATTCAGTTCATTCAGACAGTGGAACAGATTGATGCTCCTCTCTGGAGAGGGATTCTCCCTGATCTTCTCCTTGATGTACTTGACTGTTTCTTCATGGCTCTGTGAGCTGCTTCTTGTCTTTGTCAGTAGACCTCGTAAGTGCTTCTGATTGGACTCCAGTGAGAGGCCCAGAAGGAAGCGGAGGAAAAGGTCCAGGTTTCCCGTCTCACTTTGTAAGGCTTTATCCACAGCACTCTTGTAGAAAGTAACTTTACGCCTTTGTTTGATCCTCACAGAAAAGTTCCTGGACTTTGTTTGCAGTTCATCCATTAGATTCTCATTGTTGTTGATGAATGAGAGGAACACATATACAGCAGCCAGAAACTCCTGAATGCTCAGATGAACAAAGCAGTACACCTTGTCCTGGTACAGCACACATTCCTCTTTAAAGAGCTGTGTGCACAATCCTGAGTACACTGAGGCTTCATTGACATCAATGCCAGCCTCTTTCAGGTCTTCTTCATAGAAAATCAGATTGCCATTCACAAGCTGTTGAAAAGCCAGTTTTCCCAGTGACAGAATGCTCTCTTTATTCCAGTGTGGACCTGTCTCTTCTTTCCCAAGATACTTTTCATTCTTCTGTTTGGTATGAAACACCACAAGGTGTGTGTACATCTCAGTCAGAGTCTTGGGCATCTCTACTCTCTTATGTTTCAGCATGTGTTCAAGGACTGTTGCAGAAATCCAACAGAAGACTGGAATGTGGCACATGATGTGGAGGCTCCTTGATGTCTTTATGTGTGAGATGATTCTGCTGGCCAGGTCCTCATCACTGAATCTCTTCCTGAAGTACTCCTCCTTCTGTGGGTCATTGAACCCTCGTACCTCTGTCACCTGGTCAACACACCCTGAAGGGATCTTATTGGCTGCTGCAGGTCGGGTAGTTATCCAGAGGAGAGCAGAGGGAAGCAGATTTCCCTTGATGAGATTTGTCAGCAGAACATCCACTGAGGTTGACTCTGTGACGTCCCAACAGATCTTGTTCTTCTGGAAGTCTAGGGGCAGTCGGCACTCATCCAGACCATCAAAGATGAACAGAACTTTGTACTTGTCGTAGTTGGAGATTCCTGATTGTTTGGTTTCCTTTGAGAAGTGATTGAGAAGTTCAATCAAAGTGTGTTTGTCCCCTTTCATCAAATTCAGCTCCCGAAAAGGGAATGAAAATACAAATTGGACATCCTGATTTGCTTTTCCTTCAGCCCAGTCCAGAATGAACTTCTGCACCGAGACTGTTTTTCCAATGCCAGCGACTCCCTTTGTCAGCACAGTTCTGATAGGTTTGTCTTGTCCAGTTAAGGGATTGAAAATGTCGCTACATTTGATTGGAGTCTCTGGTCTTGTTTGTTTCCTGGTTGTTGTCTCAATCTGTCTCAGCTCATGTTCATTATTGACCTCTCCTGTTCCACCCTCTGTGATGTAGAGCTCTGTGTAGATCTTATTGAGAAGTGTTGGGTTTCCTTGTTTAGCGATCCCCTCAAAAACACATTGAAACTTCTTCTTTAGATTAGATTTGAGTTCACGTTGGCAAATCACAGCAAGCTCATCTGAATGAAGAAATAACACAGAGGATATTAATATTATGTCTGTTTTAATGTCTACAGTATTGTAGGACTGTTATAAAGTTTTACATTATAATAATTTATTCTCTTAACTGACCGTATAAATGTGTAAATGTTTTCATAATGCATAACAGACTGGTGTGACTGATTATATTATTATTGGTATTATTGATGGTATTATTAATGTTCTCTCTCTCTAAATGAATCACCACAACACATCCCTGCTGCTACTTGATGAGGTCACTAGGTGTTGTGTTAAGGCTGCTACAATATCATTGAGTTACACAGCTACTTTAGCTGTACTTTAGCTACAGCTTTTAAATGTTATAAAACATCATTCAACATGAGGCAGACAGATCTTACATTTCTCCAGTGTGTCAGCAAGCTCCTTCTGGTTCATTTTCCTCAGGATGTGCAGTGTGATCTTCAGAGCCCCCTCTCTGGCACTGCTCTCCTGCTGCTCATCTTCAGGGTCCACCATTTCCTTATCCTGCTTCTGACTCTCAAAGCCTTCTGGGAGTTCTGGACTAAGAATCCTCTTGAACATCTTCATCTCATTCTTCACAAATGTCATAATTTTCTCTTCAAGCAACTGAAATAAATAAAGTAAATAAGTTAATGCAAGAGACTAAATGCTTTCTCATTAACACATTAATGAATGATTGACAGATCAACTTTACTTGAGGAAAACAAAAACAAATGTACATAACAGGACCACATACACTGAATATGGAGGCCAGGTCTGTGTGATGACTCTGAGAAGACTGACCACTGAGAATCTCTGACTCTGATCTCTCCTGTTGGTTTCTGTGGACAAAACATGAGATTACATCTCCTCATCCAGTGAGTGCACACACACACACACACACACACACACACACACACACACACACACACACACACACACACACACACACACACACACAAACACACACAAACACACACACACACACACACACACACACACACACACACACACACACACACAGAGAGGGAATGTTGTGTTTGTTTAATATTGTTTTAGGACTATGCAAATGGACAAAATGATTAGCCTATGGATTATGAAAACAACAACAATAAATGGGAAAATGGGAGAGGAGAAATGACTAGAGACAGTGTTGTTTAACTCACTGACCAGGACCCATGAGTTCTTCTTACCTTTGTTCAGTAGAAAAGTCTCCCTCTCTAAAGTTTATAGGTTGACCCATAGACTGGTGACTCTTCATGGACACACAGCTGGGAACAGGGGAGGCTGGTCTCTCCTGCTGGATTGGGCTTCAACACAACAGAGACAAACATTACATCTGTCATCTACTCTGAGCTCAGATGGGGAAACATAAGAAGAGTTTCATTCCAAAACGCTGTGTCCACTTTCAGAAATGTTGGTAAATTATATTTGATTGTTTATAGAAATTATTAAATGACTTCAAGTCTTTATAAAGGCTTCTAAAGTGGGTATATTTCACTTAAAACAGACAGACTTGATTTGATTTAAAAATGGATCAACAAAACAAAACAAATCTAGAACAGTTACAGTATATAGAATGTAGTATATAGTATATAGTTACAGTATATAGAATGTCTTATATAGTATATAGTTAGAGTATATAGAATGTAGTATATAGTATATAGTTACTGTATATAGAATGTAGTATATAGTATATAGTTACAGTATATAGAATGTAGTATATAGTATATAGTTACAGTATATAGAATGTAGTATATAGTATATAGTTACAGTATATAGAATGTAGTATATAGTATATAGAATATAGTATATAGTTACAGTATATAGAATGTAGTATATAGAATATAGTTACAGTATGTAGAATGTAGTATATAGTATATAGCTACAGTATATAGAATGTAGTATATAGTATATAGTTACAGTATATAAAATGTAGTATATAGTATATAGAATATAGTATATAGTTACAGTATATAGAATGTAGTATATAGTATATAGAATGTAGTATATAGTATATAGAATGTAGTATATAGTATATAGAATATAGTATATAGTTACAGTATATAGAATGTAGTATATAGTATATAGAATGTAGTATATAGTATATAGAATGTAGTATATAGTATATAGAATATAGTATATAGTTACAGTATATAGAATGTAGTATATAGTATATAGTTACAGTATATAGAATGTAGTATATAGTATATAGAATATAGTATATAGTTACAGTATATAGAATGTAGTATATAGTATATAGTTACAGTATATAGAATGTAGTATATAGTATATAGTTACAGTATATAGAATGTAGTATATAGTATATAGCTACAGTATATAGAATGTACACATAAGCAATATTTTCTGATTTAAAAACGTTTTAGAATATACATTCTTAAACAATATTGTCATCTCACCTCTTAGTTTTGGTGTCATGTTCCCCAGAGAGACTCATTTTAGAGACAGGGTCCCCCTCCTCTCTCTCCCCAGAGAGATGCCTTTTAGAGGCAGGTCCCTCCTCTCTCTTCCCAGAGAGATGCCTTTTAGAGGCAGGTCCCTCCTCTCTCTTCCCAGAGAGACGCCTTTTAGAGGCAGGGCCCTCCTCTCTCTCCCCAGAGAGACTCATTTTAGAGGCAGGTCCCTCCTCCTCTCTCTCCCCAGAGAGACTCATTTTAGAGGCAGGGCCCCCCTCCTCTCTCTCCCCAGAGAGACTCATTTTAGAGCACTGACCCCTAAACAGAGATCCAACATGTTAGTTGTGGTTAACACAGTGACAACTAAACAGAGATCCAACATGTTGGTTGTGGTTAACACAGTGACAACTAAACAGAGATCCAACATGTTGGTTGTGGTTAACACAGTGACAACTAAACAGAGATCCAGCATGTTGGTTGTGGTTAACACAGTGACAACTAAACAGAGATCCAACATGTTGGTTGTGGTTAACACAGTGACAACTAAACAGAGATCCAGCATGTTGGTTGTGGTTAACACAGTGACAACTAAACAGAGATCCAACATGTTGGTTGTGGTTAACACAGTAACAACTAAACAGAGATCCAACATGTTGGTTGTGGTTAACACAGTGACAACTAAACAGAGATCCAACATGTTGGTTGTGGTTAACGCAGTGACAACTAAACAGAGATCCAACATGTTGGTTGTGGTTAACGCAGTGACAACTAAACAGAGATCCAACATGTTGGTTGTGGTTAACGCAGTGACAACTAAACAGAGATCCAACATGTTGGTTGTGGTTAACGCAGTGACAACTAAACAGAGATCCAACATGTTGGTTGTGGTTAACACAGTGACAACTAAACAGAGATCCAGCATGTTGGTTGTGGTTAACACAGTAACAACTAAACAGAGATCCAACATGTTGGTTGTGTTTAACACAGTGACAACTAAACAGAGATCCAACATGTTGGTTGTGGTTATAACACAGTGACAACTAAACAGAGATCCAACATGTTGGTTGTGGTTAACACAGTGACAACTAATTATTTAATGTCAATTGTTCTCATTTATTCATTATCTCTTATAAATAAAACATTTACTAACAGACATAGAAACAGTCAGGTGATTTAATGCATCACATGAACATGTCCTTGTGATTTATATGTTTCACCTTTTCTCAATGTAGTGGAACTAATAATAATAATGTCTCACTTTCTCTTTTATTAATTTATCTCATTCTAGTGTGTTGCTTTGTTCAACAGGTATGATATTATGATGCTGTTACTGAATTCAGTTCATAATATTAATGTTAAGAAAAGTATGTTCAGTGGTTTAATACCAAATTACACAGGAAGCAGGAGCTCATTGGAATTTAGAAAACAACAAATGTTCTGAAATATTATTTACAACTGATACATAAAACATATGAAAATTGTAAAATAACCAGAATGTACGAATATATGAACAACATGTTTTTGAATGTGACTTGACTCCACCCAGTTAGCTATATGAACAACATGTTTTTGAATGTGACTTGACTCCACCCAGTTAGCTATATGAACAACATGTTATTGAATGTGACTTGACTACACCCAGTTAGCTATATGAACAACATGTTATTGAATGTGACTTGACTACACCCAGTTAGCTATATGAACAACATGTTATTGAATGTGACTTGACTACACCCAGTTAGCTATATGAACAAATGTTATTGAATGTGACTTGACTACACCCAGTTAGCTATATGAACAACATGTTATTGAATGTGACTTGACTACACCCAGTTAGCTATATGAACAACATGTTATTGAATGTGACTTGACTACACCCAGTTAGCTATATGAACAACATGTTATTGAATGTGACTTGACTACACCCAGTTAGCTATATGAACAACATGTTATTGAATGTGACTTGACTACACCCAGTTAGTTAGCTATATGAACCCAGTTAGCAACATGTTTTTGAATGTGACTTGACTACACCCAGTTAGCTATATGAACAACATGTTTTGAATGTGACTTGACTACACCCAGTTAGCTATATGAACAACATGTTATTGAATGTGACTTGACTACACCCAGTTAGCTATATGAACAACATGTTATTGAATGTGACTTGACTACACCCAGTTAGCTATATGAACAACATGTTATTGAATGTGACTTGACTACACCCAGTTAGCTATATGAACAACATGTTATTGAATGTGACTTGACTACACCCAGTTAGCTATATGAACAACATGTTATTGAATGTGACTTGACTACACCCAGTTAGCTATATGAACAACATGTTATTGAATGTGACTTGACTACACCCAGTTAGCTATATGAACAACATGTTATTGAATGTGACTTGACTACACCCAGTTAGCGCCATTTTGTATGATTGAACTGTCACGTAGCTGTCCCAGGTGAAATGGACTGTTACATCTGAGTGTTTTACTGTCATTCACTATACTAAAATAACACCAGACATTTAATGTCTCTACACACTTTACAATAATCCCTGGGAAGATTCTTACCTTGTAGCCTGAATTCACAACCAGAACATGTCAAGTCATTGAGATATTTTCCGTTGTGCTGAGAAAGAAACCTTGGGAACAGTTTATTCACCTCCCCAATGTCAAGAACCTGTGTGTCATTTTAGTTACTGATTAACTTTGTTTTCATGACATGGGTTTATACAATCGCTGTGTAGCTACTGCTTTCCTGCAGTCAGATAACCTAGTGACCTCGAAGATGGAATGTTATTCATATTGTATCATTATTACCTAGTGACCTCGAAGATGGAATGTTATTCATATTGTATCATTATTACCTAGTGACCTCATGGTGGAATGTTATTCATATTGTATCATTATTACCTAGTGACCTCGAATATGGAATGTTATTCATATTGTATCATTATTACCTAGTGACCTCATGGTGGAATGTTATTCATACTGTATCATTATTACCTAGAGACCTCGAAGATGGAATGTTATTCATATTGTATCATTATTACCTAGTGACCTCATGGTGGAATGTTATTCATATTGTATCATTATTACCTAGTGACTTCATGGTGGAATGTTATTCATATTGTATCATTATTACCTAGTGACCTCATGGTGGAATGTTATTCATATTTGTTTTATGATTTCATAATTAATAAACATTAATTGTTTTTTAAGGCCGAAAATCCGTTGTTTCTCTGCCAAATGGTTTTGTTATATTTCAGTCTTCTGTGATGTATATAAAGTGTAATATTTGGATGCAACTCAAAATGTAATATATTTCAACTCCATATCTGACATGGTACAGGTGTCTTCTTTCTTTAAGACCAGAACCATGTGTTTGTGGTGATTTGTATAGAGTAGATTTGTATAAAACTTCCAACAAACACTGTGTGACCCTGATTCAGACCACTGCATTTCAAGGTTAATCATTAATACCAACACCGTATGAACAACTAGCAGTCTCCAGGACCAGTGATTCAAGACTGAGTTGCTGTCCCAAAGTGACACCCTATTCCCTACATAGTGCACTACTTTGACCAGAGCTCTATACCACCCTATTCCCTACATAGTGCACTCCTTTGACCAGAGCTCTATAACACCCTATTCCCTACACAGTGCACTACTTTGACCAGAGCTCTATGACACCCTATTCCCTACACAGTGCACTACTTTAGACCAGAGCTCTATGACACCCTATTCCCTACATAGTGCACTACTTTAGACCAGAGCTCTATGACACCCTATTCCCTACATAGTGCACTACTTTAGACCAGAGCTCTATAACACCCTATTCCCTATATAGTGCACTACTTTGACCAGAGCTCTATAACACCCTATTCCCTCATACTGTAGTGCACTACTTTGACCAGAGCTCTATGACACCCTATTCCCTACATAGTGCACTACTTTAGACCAGAGCTCTATGACACCCTATTCCCTACATAGTGCACTACTTTAGACCAGAGCTCTATAACACCCTATTCCCTACATAGTGCACTACTTTGACCAGAGCTCTATAACACCCTATTCCCTACATACTGTCACGGCCGATGCTGGTAGAAGACTAAGGTGCAGCGTGGTGAGCGTACATTTGTCGTACAAATGTCACCAACAAAACAACAAATGAAAAACAACCGTGAAGCTTACAGGGCAAAGAGCCACAAACAAAGTTAACTTCCCACACTGAAAGGAGGGAAAAGGGCTACCTAAGTATGGTTCCCAATCAGAGACAACGATAGACAGCTGTCCCTGATTGAGAACCATACCCGGCCAAAACATAGAAATAAAGGAACATAGAAAACAAAACATAGAATGCCCACCCTACATCACACCCTGACCAAACCAATCAGAGACAACGATAGACAGCTGTCCCTGAACCATACCCGGCCAAAACATAGAAATAAAGGAACATAGAAAACAAAACATAGAATGCCCACCCCACATCACACCCTGACCTAACCAATTAGAGACATAAAAAGGATGACTGAGTGTTATCCAGTCTTCTCTCTCTCTCTCTCTCTCTCTCTCTCTCTCTCTCTCTCTCTCTCTCTCTCTCTCTCTCTCTCTCTCTCTCTCTCTGATTGTTTTGTGACCATTAATGTAAGAATGACAAACTAACAAAACTGTTTATTTGTCTTCCTCTAGTGGTAGGTTGTGATAATGTCTGAAGTATCTCCCTGTCTCTCTTTGCATTTACATTTACATTTAAGTCATTTCTCCTCTCTCCGTCTCCACATTCCCCTATCTGTCACAAACATAGACTCTGACCTGTCCAATGAGCCAAACTGGTTAAAGGATCTCTCCCTCTCTCTCCCCCCTCTCACTGTGTAGACCTGCCAGGCTGTTAGGTTAATGGACCATGGAAACCTACTGAGAATCTGTCATACAGAGAGAGATACAAATGAACATGATTAAAACTAAAAATACATTAAAACGTGTTGAACTCATTTCCATGTATGTTGTTCTGTTTCTGTTTACAGGACTAGAAATGGGATTCAACTGGGTCAATACAGTCAGAGAATTAACTATATATCCTCAACCTTATTCTATAGTCAATACAGTCAGAGAATTAACTATATATCCTAAACCTTATTCTATAGTCAAATACAGTCAGATAATTAACTATATATCCTCAACCTTATTCTATAGTCAATACAGTCAGAGAATTAACTATATATCCTCAACCTTATTCTATAGTCAATACAGTCAGAGAATTAACTATATATCCTCAACCTTATTCTATAGTCAATACAGTCAGAGAATTAACTATATATCCTCAACCTTATTCTATAGTCAATACAGTCAGAGAATTAACTATATATCCTCAACCTTATTCTATAGTCAATACAGTCAGAGAATTAACTATATATCCTAAACCTTATTCTCAAGTCCATCCACATGCTGGCTTCAACCCAACCCAACACTAACCTAACCCTAATCTAACCCAACCCAACACTAACCTAACCCTAAACCAACCCTAACCCAATCCTAACCCAACCCAACACTAACCTAACCCTAAACCAACCCTAACCTAATCCTAACCCAACCCAACACTAACCCTAACCCTAAACCCACTCTAATCTAATCCTAACCCAACCCAACACTAACCCTAACCCTAACCAACCCTAACCCAATCTTAACCCAACCCAACCCTAACCCAACCCTAACCCAACTATATCCTTAACCCTAACCATAAACCTAACCCAACTCAACCCTAACCTAACCCTAACCCAACTATATCCTTAACCCTAACCCAACCCAACACTAACCTAACCCTAACACTAACCCTAAACCAATCCTAACCAAATCCTAACCGAACCCAACACTAACCTAACCCTAAACCAACCCTAACGAAATCCTAACCCAACCCAACACTAACCTAACCCTAAACCAACCCTAACCCAATCCTATCCCAACCCAACACTAACCTAACCCAACCCAACACGCCCCTAACCCAACCCAACACTAAACTAACCCTAAACTAACCCAACCCAACACTAAACTAACCCTAAACCAACCCTAACCAAATCCTAACCGAACCCAACACTAACCTAACCCTAAACCAACCCTAACCCAATCCTAACCCAACCCTAACCTAACCCTAACCCTAAACCAACCCTAACCTAATCCTAACCCAACCCAACCCAACACTAACCCTAACCCTAAACCCACTCTAACCTAATCCTAACCCAACCCAACACTAACCCTAACCAAGCCTAACCCAATCTTAACCCAACCCAAAACTAACCTAACCCAACCCAACCCTAACCCAACTATATCCTTAACCCTAACCATAAACCTAACCCAACTCAACCCTAACCTAACCCTAACCCAACTATATCCTTAATCCTAACCCTAACCCAACACTAACCTAACCCTAACACTAACCCTAAACCAACCCTAACCAAATCCTAACCTAACCCAATCCTAACCCAACCCAACAGTAACCTAACCCTAAACCAACCCTAACCCAATCCTAACCCAACCCAACACTAACCTAACCCTAAACCAACCCTAACCTAATCCTAACCCAACCCAACACTAACCCTAACCCTAAACCCACTCTAACCTAATCCTAACCCAACCCAACACTAACCCTAACCCTAAACAAACCCTAACCCAATCCTAACCCAACCCAACACTAACCTAACCCAACCCAAACCTTACCCAATCCTAACCCAACCCAACACTAACCTAACCCTAACCCAACTATATCCTTAACCCTAACCCAACCCAACAATAACCTAACCCTAACACTAACCCTAAACCAACCCTAACCCAATCCTAACCGAACCCAACACTAACCTAACCCAACCCAACCCTAACCAAACCCTAACCCACCGATATCCTTAACCCTAACCATAAACCTAACCCAACCCAATGCTAACCTAACCCTAACCTAATCCTAAATCCAATCCTAACCCAACCCAACACTAACCTAACCCAACCCAACACGCCCCTAACCCAACCCAACACTAAACTAACCCTAAACTAACCCAACCCAACACTAAACTAACCCTAAACCAACCCTAACCAAATCCTAACCGAACCCAACACTAACCTAACCCTAAACCAACCCTAACCCAATCCTAACCCAACCCTAACCTAACCCTAACCCTAAACCAACCCTAACCTAATCCTAACCCAACCCAACACTAACCCTAACCCTAAACCCACTCTAACCTAATCCTAACCCAACCCAACACTAACCCTAACCAAGCCTAACCCAATCTTAACCCAACCCAAAACTAACCTAACCCAACCCAACCCTAACCCAACTATATCCTTAACCCTAACCATAAACCTAACCCAACTCAACCCTAACCTAACCCTAACCCAACTATATCCTTAATCCTAACCCTAACCCAACACTAACCTAACCCTAACACTAACCCTAAACCAACCCTAACCAAATCCTAACCTAACCCAATCCTAACCCAACCCAACACTAACCTAACCCTAATCTAACCCAACCCAACACTAACCTAACCCTAAACCAACCCTAACCCAATCCTAACCCAACCCAACACTAACCTAACCCTAAACCAACCCTAACCTAATCCTAACCCAACCCAACACTAACCCTAACCCTAAACCCACTCTAACCTAATCCTAACCCAACCCAACACTAACCCTAACCCTAAACAAACCCTAACCCAATCCTAACCCAACCCAACACTAACCTAACCCAACCCAAACCAACCCAATCCTAACCCAACCCAACACTAACCTAACCCTAACCCAACTATATCCTTAACCCTAACCCAACCAAACAATAACCTAACCCTAACACTAACCCTAAACCAACCCTAACCCAATCCTAACCGAACCCAACACTAACCTAACCCAACCCAACCCTAACCAAACCCTAACCCAACGATATCCTTAACCCTAACCATAAACCTAACCCAACCCAATGCTAACCTAACCCTAACCTAATCCTAAATCCAATCCTAACCCAACCCAACACTAACCTAACCCAACCCAAACCTAACCCAATCCGAACCCAACCCAACACTAACCTAACCCAACTATATCCTTAACCCTAACCCTAACCCAACCCAACCCAACACTAACCTAACCCTAACCCTAAACCAACCCTAACCCAATCCTAATCCAACCCAACACTAACCTAACCCAACCCAACACTAACCTAACCCTAACCCAACTATATCCTAAACCCTAACCTAACCTAACCCAACCAGACACTAACCCAACCCAACATTAACCCTAACCCAACTATATCCTTAACCCTAACCCTAAACCTATCCCAACCCAACACTAACCTAACCCAACACTAACCCAATCCTAACCCAACCCAACACTAACCTAACATAACCCAACCCAACACTAACCTAACCCTAACCCAACTATGTCCTTAACACTAACCATAAACCTAACCCAACCCAACACTAACCTAACCCAACCCAACACTAACCTAACCCTAACCCAACTATGTCCTTAACCCTAACCATAAACCTAACCCAACACTAACCTAACCCAATCCAACACTAACCTAACCCTATACCAACCCTAACCCAACCCTAACCCAAACCCAACTCTATACTTAACCCTATCCCAACACTAAACCTAACCATAACCCAACCTCAACTCTAACCCAACCCAACACTATCCTAACCCAACCCAACACTAACCTAACCCTAACCCAACTATATCCTTAACCCTAACCTAACCCAACCAGACACTAACCCAATCCTAACCCAACCCAACACTAACCTAACCCTAACCCTAAACCTATCCCAACCCAACCCAACACTAACCTAACCCAACACTAACCCAATCCTAACCCGACCCAACCCAACCCAACAATAACCTAACCCAACCCAACACTAACCTAACCCTAACCCAACTATGTCCTTAACCCTAACCATAAACCTAACCCAACTCAACACTAACCTAACCCAATCCAACACTAACCTAACCCTAAACGAACCCTAACCCAATCCTAACCCAAACCCAACTCCATCCTTAACCCTATCCCAACACTAAACCTAACCATAACCCAACCTCAGCTCTAACCCTAACCAAATCCTAACCCTAACCCAACCCTAACTCAACCCTAACCCTAATCCAACCCTAATCCAACCCTAACCCAACCCTAACCTAACCCTAACCCAACACTAACTCAACCCTAACCCAACCCTAACTCAACCCTAACCCTAATCCAACCCTAACTCAACCATAACCCTTATCCAACCCTAATTCAACCCTAACCCAACCCTAACCCTAAATCCAGCCCTAACCTAACCCAACCCCAACTCTAACCCAACCCTAACACCAACCCAACCCTAATCCAACACTAACCTAACCCAATTCTATCCTTAACCCTAACCCTAACCCTAGCTTCAACCAAACCCTATTCACAACCCTAACCATATCCTTAACCCAACCACACACTAACCTAACCCAATCCTAACCCAACCCAACACTAACCTAACCCCAAACCAACCCTAACCCAACACTAACCCAACCCAACACTAACCTAACCCTAAACTAACCCAGCCCAACATTAACCTAACTCTAAACCAACCCTAACCCAATGCTAACCCAACCCAACAGTAACCTAACCCTAACCCTAAATCAACCCTAACCTAATCCTAACCCAACCCAACACTAACCCTAAACCAACCCTAACCCAATCCTAACCCAACCCAACACTAACCTAACCTAACCCAACCCAACCCTAACCCAACCCTAACCCAACTATATCCTTAACCCTAACCACAAACCTAACCCAACCCAACCCTAACCTAACCCAATCCTAACCCAACCCAACACTAACCTAACCCAACCCAAACCTAATCCAATGCTAACCCAACCCAACACTAACCTAATCCTAACACTAACCCTAACCTAACCCAATCCTAACCCAACACTAACCTAACCCAACCCAAACCTAACCCAATCCTAACCTAACCCAACACTAACCCTAACCCTAAACCCAGTCCTATCCCAATCCTAACCCAACCCAACACTAACCCAACCCAACACTAACCTAAGCCAACCCAACACTAACCTAACCCTAACCCAATCCTAACCCAACCCCAATCCTAACCCAACACTAACCTAAACTATCCCTAACCCTAAACCAATCCTAACCCAACCCAACACTAACCTAACCCAACCCAACACTAACCTAACCCAACCCAACACTAACCTAACCCAACCCAACACTAACCTAACCCAACCCAACACTATCCTAACCCAACCCAACACTATCCTAACCCAACCCAACACTAACCTAACCCTAACCCAACTATATCCTTAACCCTAACCCAACCCAACACTAACCCAATTCTAACCCAACCCAACCCTAACCCAAAACCCAACCCCAACCCCAACCCAACCCAACACTAACCTAACCCTAACCCAACTATATCCTTAATTTTTTTTTTTTTTTTTTTTTTATTTTTTTATTTTACCTTTATTTAACCAGGCAATTCAGTTAAGAACACATTCTTATTTTCAATGACGGCCTGGGAACAGTGGGTTAACTGCCTGTTCAGGGGCAGAACGACAGATTTGTACCTTGTCAGCTCAGGGGTTTGAACTCACAACCTTCTGGTTACGCTCTAACCACTAGGCTACGCTGCCGCCCCCTTAACCCTGAACCCTAAACCTAACCCAACCCAACTATATCCGTAACCCTAACCATACACCTAACCCAACCCAACACTAACCTAACCCAATCCAACACTAATCTAACCCTAACCCTAAACCAACCCTAACCCAATCCTAACACAACCCTACTCTAACCCAACCCTAACCCAAACCCAACTCTATCCTTAACCCTATCCCAACACTAAAACTAACCCAACCATATCCCAACCTCAACTCTAACCCTATCCCAACCCTAACCTTAACACTAACCCAACCCTAACTCAACCCTAATCCTAATCCAACCCTAATCCTAAACCAACTCAATCCTTAACCCTAACCCAACCCTAACTCAACCCTAAACCTAATCCAACCCTAATCCAACCCTAACCTAACCCAACCCTAACTCAACCCTAACCCAACCCTAACTCAACACTAAACCTAATCCAACACTAATCCAACCCTAACTCAACCCTAACCCTAATCCAACCCTAATCCAGCCCTAACCCAACCCTAACCCTAACCCAACCCTAACCCTAACCCTAACACCAACCCAACCCTAATCCAACACTAACCCTAACCCAACTCTATCCTTAACCCTAACCCTAACCCTAGCTTCAACCCAACCCTATTCACAACCCTAACCATATCCTTAACCCTAACCACACCCTAACACCAACCTCACCGTAACCCAACCCCAACCCTTCCCAACCCTACTCTAACCCAACCCTAACCCAAACCCAACTCTATCCTTAACCCTATCCCAACACTAAAACTAACCCAACCATAACCCAACCTCAACCATAACCCTATCCCAACCCTAACCCAACCCTAACCCAACCCTAACTCAACCCTAACCCTAATCCAACCCTAATCCTAAACCAACTCAATCCTTAACCCTAACCCAACCCTAACTCAACCCTAACCCTAATCCAACCCTAACCCAACCCTAACTCAACACTAACCCTAATCCAACACTAATCCAACCCTAACTCAACCCTAACCCTAATCCAACACTAATCCAGCCCTAACCCAACCCTAACCCTAACCCAACCCCAACCCCAACTCTAACCCAACACTAACCCTAACCCAACTTTATCCTTAACGCTAACCCTAACCCTAGCTTCAACCCAACCCTATTCACAACCCTAACCATATCCTTAACCCTAACCACACCCTAACACCAACCTAACCCTAACCCAACCCCAACCCTAACCAACCCAACTCTAATCCTAACCAAAACCTAACCTGAACACCAACCCAACCCTAACCCTAACCCTAACCCAACCCCAACCCAACCCCAACTCTAAGCCTCGCCCTAACACTAAAACAACCCTAACCCTAACACAAACCCTAATCCAACACTAACCTTAACCCAACTCTAACCCAACTCTATCCTTAATCCTAACCCAACCCTGACCCTAACTCTAACCCAGCACTAACCCTAACAGGAGCGTTCAGTGGTTCTACGGTTGGTTTGGCTAGCCAGTTGAGGCTAGGGGGCAGTATTTTGACTTTTGGATGAAAGGAGTGCCCAGAGTAAACTGCCTCCTACTCTTTCCCAGATGGGAATATATGCATATTATTATTACTGGTGGGTAGAAAACACTCTGAAGTTTCTAAATCTGTTTGAATTATGTCTGTGAGTATAACGGAACTCATATGGCAGACAAAAACCTGAGAAGAAATCCAAACAGGAAGTGAGAACTCAATATAGAAAACAGGGCCACATCCACAAGATGTCACCGTCTGTAGATTCTGGTTGTATGATTCTACTATGAAGGGGGGCTCATAATAGCTCTTTTGGTGGGTGGTCTGGTAGAAAGCCTCGGTCTCGTTGCGCGCGGGTCACGAGAGAGTGTACTTGCGTTTCTGTTGAAGGAATTGAATTCCTCTGTTTTAATTCCCAATCAAAATTAAACACTCTGTCAATTCATAAGGATTTGTAAGACCCTTATTTTATAGGAATGGACAGAGTCCCGGTCTTAAAGTCAAGTAACAGCCTTTATTCAAGAGAGTACTGAGTACATACACATTTTACCACAGGTTATAAACTGAAAATGACGTCAGCGTTTTCTAAATGTTCCGTCTCTTCTTGACACTGGTAGAAAGGCTCTATAGATCTCAAGCCTTCCCTCCTCGCCTAGAGCCAAGGTCAGTCAGTCTAGATAAGCATTCTAGACAGTCTGGAGATTCATTTCATTTGTACTAAACTTTTGACTACATTATATAATACTGGGAGCAAGAGAGAAAATTCATACATGTACAGTAACATAATAGTATTCGGATTAGTCAGTCCTGATTGAAATGTATACATAATTAGTCATCATTGATAAAAAACCCTTAACATATCCATCCTTTGATTAAATATTATACATCCAATCACACATTGTAGTTATATTGTAATATTAAAAAGCCCATTTCTATTTTTATTAGAGATATTTCTTGTCATCAAAACATCACCTAAACATAACCCAACACTTGCATTCGCCATAATTGTTTCTCAGGCCTGCATCAGAATCATAACTCTTCTTATCATGATTTTTGTTACATTTACATTACATTTACATTTAAGTCATTTAGCAGACGCTCTTATCCAGAGCGACTTACAAATTGGTGCTTTCACCTTATGACATCCAGTGGAACAGCCACTTTACAATAGTGCATCTAGGTCTTTTAAGGGGAGGGGGAATTACTTTATCCTATCCTAGGTATTCCTTAAAGAGGTGGGGTTTCAGGTGTCTCCGGAAGGTGGTGATTGACTCCGCTGTCCTGGCGTCGTGAGGGAGTTTGTTCCACCATTGGGGGGCCAGAGCAGCGAACAGTTTTGACTGGGCTGAGCGGGAACTGTACTTCCTCAGTGGTAGGGAGGCGAGCAGGCCAGAGGTGGATGAACGCAGTGCCCTTGTTTGGGTGTAGGGCCTGATCAGAGCCTGGAGGTAGTGAGGTGCCGTTCCCCTCACAGCTCCGTAGGCAAGCACCATGGTCTTGTAGCGGATGCGAGCTTCAACTGGAAGCCAGTGGAGAGAGCGGAGGAGCGGGGTGACGTGAGAGAACTTGGGAAGGTTGAACACCAGACGGGCTGCGGCGTTCTGGATGAGTTGTAGGGGTTTAATGGCACAGGCAGGGAGCCCAGCCAACAGCGAGTTGCAGTAATCCAGACGGGAGATGACAAGTGCCTGGATTAGGACCTGCGCCGCTTCCTGTGTGAGGCAGGGTCGTACTCTGCGGATGTTGTAGAGCATGAACCTACAGGAACGGGCCACCGCCTTGATGTTATTTGAGAACGACAGGGTGTTGTCCAGGATCACGCCAAGGTTCTTAGCGCTCTGGGACGAGGACACAATGGAGTTGTCAACCGTGATGGCGAGATCATGGAACGGGCAGTCCTTCCCCGGGAGGAAGAGCAGCTCCGTCTTGCCGAGGTTCAGCTTGAGGTGATGATCCGTCATCCACACTGATATGTCTGCCAGACATGCAGAGATGCGATTCGCCACCTGGTCGTCAGAAGGGGGAAAGGAGAAGATTAATTGTGTGTCGTCTGCATAGCAATGATAGGAGAGACCATGTGAGGTTATGACAGAGCCAAGTGACTTGGTGTATAGCGAGAATAGGAGAGGGCCTAGAACAGAGCCCTGGGGGACACCAGTGGTGAGAGCACGTGGTGAGGAGACGGATTCTCGCCACGCCACCTGGTAGGAGCGACCTGTCAGGTAGGACGCAATCCAAGCGTGGGCCGCGCCGGAGATGCCCAACTCGGAGAGGGTGGAGAGGAGGATCTGATGGTTCACAGTATCGAAGGCAGCCGATAGGTCTAGAAGGATGAGAGCAGAGGAGAGAGAGTTAGCTTTAGCAGTGCGGAGCGCCTCCGTGATACAGAGAAGAGCAGTCTCAGTTGAATGACTAGTCTTGAAACCTGACTGATTTGGATCAAGAAGGTCATTCTGAGAGAGATAGCGGGAGAGCTGGCCAAGGACGGCACGTTCAAGAGTTTTGGAGAGAAAAGAAAGAAGGGATACTGGTCTGTAGTTGTTGACATCGGAGGGATCGAGTGTAGGTTTTTTCAGAAGGGGTGCAACTCTCGCTCTCTTGAAGACGGGAGGGACGTAGCCAGCGGTCAGGGATGAGTTGATGAGCGAGGTGAGGTAAGGGAGAAGGTCACCGGAGATGGTCTGGAGAAGAGAGGAGGGGATAGGGTCAAGCGGGCAGGTTGTTGGGCGGCCGGCCGTCACAAGACGCGAGATGTCATCTGGAGAGAGAGGGGAGAAAGAGGTCAGAGCACAGGGTAGGGCAGTGTGAGCAGAACCAGCGGTGTCATCTGACTTAGCAGAAGAGGATCGGAGGTCGTCGACCTTCTTTTCAAAATGGTTGACGAAGTCATCTGCAGAGAGGGAGGAGGGGGAGGGGGAGGAGGATTCAAGAGGGAGGAGAAGGTGGCAAAGAGCTTCCTAGGGTTAGAGGCAGATGCTTGGAATTTAGAGTGGTAGAAAGTGGCTTTAGCAGCAGAGACAGAGGAGGAAAATGTAGAGAGGAGGGAGTGAAAGGATGCCAGGTCTGCAGGGAGGCGAGTTTTCCTCCATTTCCGCTCGGCTGCCCGGAGCCCTGTTCTGTGAGCTCGCAATGAGTCGTCGAGCCACGGAGCGGGAGGGGAGGACCGAGCCGGCCTGGAGGATAGGGGACATAGAGAGTCAAAGGATGCAGAAAGGGAGGAGAGGAGGGTTGAGGAGGCAGAATCAGGAGATAGGTTGGAGAAGGTTTGAGCAGAGGGAAGAGATGATAGGATGGAAGAGGAGAGAGTAGCGGGGGAGAGAGAGCGAAGGTTGGGACGGCGCGATACCATCCGAGTAGGGGCAGTGTGGGAAGTGTTGGATGAGAGCGAGAGGGAAAAGGATACAAGGTAGTGGTCGGAGACTTGGAGGGGAGTTGCAATGAGGTTAGTGGAGGAACAGCATCTAGTAAAGATGAGGTCGAGCGTATTGCCTGCCTTGTGAGTAGGGGGGGAAGGTGAGAGGGTGAGGTCAAAAGAGGAGAGGAGTGGAAAGAAGGAGGCAGAGAGGAATGAGTCAAAGGTAGACGTGGGGAGGTTACAATCTTCATAAAAAAACAGTCTATTATTGAAACGGGATACAACCTAGCCTCCCTAAACATCAAAAATGGTCTCTTCAAACATAAATTCCCCGCAACTGAAGGATCCAGATTCATCCACTTGTCCTGTAGACAATCAGCACTCCGCGGGTCAGAACCTGGAATCCCCTGGTACCTCACCATCTATTGTCATCGATTTCTCCAGAGTCCTGGAAATAAGGCCTCATACACAGGGAATTAGACAACAGCCCCATAAAACTAAAACAGTCACACAGGTGAATGTAGCCCATAATACAATGATCATAATATATTTTTTCCATTTTCCGAACATACTATCGAACCCAATTAGTCAGAGAAGTATCCACCCCAGAGTTTTCTGCCAACCCGTGAGCCAGGGTGGTCAAACCAGCTGAGGCTTCGGGCACTGATTCGTCCGGAGCTGTGTTATTTGGGATGTAAGCACAAACATGGTCCCGATAATCACGCATACTTCTCCCTTTTCAGCCAATAACATATCTAATGCAATTCTATTCTGCCAAGCCATCAGGCTGGTTGCTTCAGTCTGTTCTGCAAAACATTTAATAGCATCTCTGGTATACTTGTTAAAGCTCTGTTGATTATCATAAATATAATTAATCCAGTCCACGTTCTTATTGAGAGTAGACCACCCGGAAATACTTAACTCTAATCCTGCTAGGATCTGATTTCTTGCTTTGAACTCATCTAGCACCCCCGTGGAACCCCAATGTTATCAATATATACTCTGTCATCAAGAGACCCGGATGGAGTAGCTCTTTTTCCCATTTGGCTAAATTTCATGTCTTGGTGTTGAATGAGTGTGAAAGGCATTCCCAAATGTACAAGGGAGCATAATCCTGTCCAATCTGTCGGTAAAACCTCGCCCTG
This sequence comes from Oncorhynchus nerka, assembly GCF_034236695.1. Taxonomy (NCBI): domain Eukaryota; kingdom Metazoa; phylum Chordata; class Actinopteri; order Salmoniformes; family Salmonidae; genus Oncorhynchus; species Oncorhynchus nerka. The sequence goes on along the minus strand of NW_027039777.1, from coordinate 63,539 downwards.
ACATAATTTCCCAAGAGTACTGTACCGGGCAAACGGTAATAATTTCCTCCGGTCACTGTAAAGGGAGGAAGTCTTGATTTAACCTGATAGTACGCCCCATCCCGCATGCGGTATCGTTACTACAGCCTCAAGCTCATTACCATAACGCAACGTTAGCGATTTTTAAAAATCGCAAATGAAACGAAATAAATATGCCTGTTCTCAAGCTTATCCTTTTCTTAACCTGTTGCTTCTACTCGGGACGCTTGCGTCCCAACTAGAGCTCTGGAAATGCAAATGCGCTACGCTAAATGCTAATAGTATTAGTTAAAACTCAAAAGTTCATTAAAATACACATGCAGGGTATCGAATTAAAGCTACACTCGTTGTGAATCCAGGCAACAAGTCAGATTTTTAAAATGCTTTTCGGCGAAAGCATGAGAAGCTATTATCTGATAGCATGCAACACCCCAAAAGACCCACAGGGGACATAAACAAAATAATTAGCATTTCGGCGTTACACAAACCGCACAATAAAATAGAAAACATTCATTACCTTTCACCATCTTCTTTGTTGGCACTCCTAGATGTCCCATAAACACTATTTGGGTCTTTATTTCGATTAAATCGGTCCATATAAAGCCTAGATATCGTTATATGTAGACTGTGTGATAAACGAAAAAAACATTGTTTCAAAACGTAACGTCATTTTTTAAAATTCAAAAAGTCGACGATAAACTTTCACAAAACACTTCGAAATACGTTTGTAATGCAACTTTAGGTATTAGTAAACGTTAATAAGCGATAAAATTCATCAGGAGGCGATGTAAAGATCATTAGCTGTCCGTCTGGAAAAATGTCCGGCTAGAAACTCAACGAAAATATCCGGTCCTAGACCGGAGGAGATACGGTGTCCTGCATGTGTTTGACCAAGAAAAAACTCGAAGGGAAATGACAAGACTCTAGACACCGTGTGGAAGCTGTAGGTACTGCAACCTCAGTCAATTAATTGTGGTTCACCTTTATCAATGGGTTCAAGTGGCGCATGGATATATTTTCCCATTTTCAGTGATCAGTTTTTCCTGTGCTTTTCGATGTAAATGCCGTTCTGGTAAAGCCACAGCAGTGATTTAACCAGTTTTTTAAACGTCTGAGTGTTTTCTATCCACACAGACTAAGCAAATGCATATACTATATTCCTGGCATGAGTAGCAGGGCGCTGAAATGTTGCGCGATTTTTAACAGAATGTTCAAAAAAGTAGAGGGTCGACTTAAGAGGTTAACAATCCTGTCGTCTCAGATTTTCAAAATATGCTTTAGAACCAGAGAAAATCACTAATTTGTGTAAGAGTGGTGATAGCTAGCTTAGCATTAGCGTTAGCATTTAGCACGCAACATATTCACAAAAACCAGCCAAGGAATCAAATAAAATAATTTACCTTTGAAGAACTTCAGATGTTTCAATGAGGAGACTCTCAGTTACATAGCAGATGTCCAGTTTTTCCTGAAAGATTCTTGTGTAGGACACATCGTTCCCTTTTGTTACTATGCATTTGGCTACCGAAACTAACCGAAAATTCAGTCACCTACATGTCGAACTTTTTTCCGAATTAACTCCATAATATTGACTGAAACATGGAAAACGTTGTTTGAATCAATCCTGAAGGTGGTTTGTCATATTTCTCTCCATTGAAAGCACCGTCCTTGTATCTTGCTTTTTCTGAGAAGTGACTGGAAAAATACTGGGAGTTGATTTTTGCGCACCAATTGCCACGCAGACACCAAGAGGGACACCTGGCAATTGTAGTCTCTTATGGTCAATCTTCCAATGATATGCCTACAAATACGTCACAATGCTGCAGAGACCTTGGGGAAACAAGAGAAAGAGTCCGTTCATTCCTGTCGCATTCACAGCCATATAAGGCGATCATGGAAAACGTAGCCTCAGAAATCCTGTGCATTTCCTGGTCGGTCATACATCTTGGTTTTGCCCGAAGCATTTGTTCTAAGGGACTCACAGTGAAAATCTTTGCATTTCTGGAAACGTAAGACTGTCTTCTTTCCAAAACTATCAATTCCAAGCATATTCGAGCATCTTTTCGTGACAAAATATTGCGCTTAAAACGGGCACGTCTTTTTATCCAAAAATGAAATACTGCCCCTAGAGTACTAACAGGTTAAGGGGAAGCTGGGGATATAAATAATGCAATCAATACAACTGTCATTATCTGGCATTCCTGCTTTCGTGAACAGCTTTACCATACCGGCCTAAACTCCTCTACCCAGAACCATACTAGGGTGTCGACCAAGACCTGGTCATATCCTCGTTCATTTTTGTTTAAAGGGTTAGGCGTATCTTTATGCAATACATCCCTCTCTCCTGATTAGAATCAAAAACTCTCACCTTCCCTATACTCTACCTTCTTCCAAACTGGCGGAGTGGATTCATATAGCCCTCTCTCTCCAAATGAGCTATGACCTGTGTCCACGATCAATATGGGAACCTGCACCTATATATGCCATAATGGCTCAGAGTCCTAGTCACCCTACTCAAGTAGGACGTGCTGTATCAGGAATATGTCACCCATGATAAGACAGCTCAGAGGAACAGCTTCCATGTGAAACCCCACCCTCTCCCCGAGAACACATCACTAGCAAGAGCCAGACACATCTTCACTTCTATGAACAAAAACAGGGGTGATAGGACAGGTAGGATTACTTCATTCGAGAGATGGCCTCTGGAATTCTGTTAATTCCAGTTCTCCTCTCGAACACTGTTTATTGTTTGTAAGGGTCATTGTGTCTTACCCTCCCGCCGTGCGATATGAATCCGGGTAGCTCTTTCAGCTAGCTGTCACCAGGAGTCCTTGGTATGGTCCCCCCAACAAGCCTCTGGGACTGGATTGAGTGACTTCACCTGTAGTTCACCTGTAATGCATAAAATCCTGGACATACAGGCTTGGTTAACAAACAGTTTCTCATATGTTTTATCTGATTATATCTTTAACTTCTATGCCTATTTGTTAGCTAAAATATATATTTTTATTTTTATTTTTTTATTATTAGTTTCTTATCCAATAGGCCACTAACTTACCCACCCCCCCTTTTGATACCTGGCTCTGCCCAGGTAACAACCTTATATACCCTAAATAATGACTTAGGTAGGATTAGTAAATTATCCTTATTTTCTGACATTATCATGTATGTCCAATTTTCCCTTGGGCATCCATTCATCCCAATCCTGTATCAATTCTCTGTCCAGTGTCTTATCTAGTTTAAGAAGTATCTGTGCTATTTATATATGTTCTTAAATATATATATTTACCGATTTAAACAGTAACCCTTTTCTCTCCTATCTCTCAAATACCACTAAGCGTCTCACTGTTTGACTTTATCTACAATCATTGATTTTAGAAAAAACATGTCTATGAGCGGCTTTTCTCTAAAGTCCTTACATGTCCTTAATCAATCTATCTTAATCCTTACAAAAATCCTAAATCATCACAGATGTCCTATATTCCTGTCAAATTTAATACTATTTAAATAAAAACCTCCTAATAGTCAAACAAAGCCAAAATCAATGCTAAATATATCAAATCCTTCCTACACTAATAAGCTTTTTCCTTCAGGGATCCACAGTATTTTATCTGACAATAACATGAATTAACCTTAAAATCAGTTTCATCAATAATGTAATATATGTTGCATAGTGTGGAATACCTTATCTACAGTAATTTATCACCCCTAAGAACTGAAACTTATTTTTCTATGTAATTTCCTGCCCTATTGGCTTAATACGGTGTCCTGTCCAAACCTCAAAGGACCATGTTTTTTCTCCCCCTATTTATTCTCAATGATAAATAGGATTCTTTGCTGTTGTAATACCAAATCAATAATAGCCAATTCAACAACTTCACAGCTAATATTGTAAAACAGAATCCTGAAACACTTTCTCTTCAGTGATTCAAACAATAATTCTAAACCCCAAACTAAAACTCCATTATAATTAATTTACCTTAAAATTAGTAACCCAACTGACCACAAATTCATTATACAAATGGCTCTCCCCTGAGGCTGATCAGACCCCAAAAGATAGCCATGATAAGGTCAATAGGTCATACCACCCTTTTATAGTCATGTTCCATACTACATTAGACATATTAAAGAACTCTTTATCCTTAAAATAAAAAAAATCACTTGTGCAACGTCAATGTACATGTTTACGTAAATGAACATGCTACCCTTAGATACAATTAACCTGATAACATTATTATCCAATGTATTACTTTTTCCCTCTGCCGCAAATGTCGTACATTTCTCAGTGTAAGAAATCCGTCATTTAATCCCACATATTTAATAAAAATGCAATCGCATTCTCCCATGGCTCCTTCAATTTACATATTTTAGATATTTTAGATAACCACCATCCGTCCCAGAATAAGGAATCCTACTTAAACACACCAGAATACAATTTTTAACTAAATTAAATCAAACCCTAAAATTGACCATAACCTGTAAACAAATAAACCAAACACTTTTACCAGCAAAAAACAAACTATACGAAAACTCACTACTATAATGATTCAGATGGCAAAATTACTCAGAGACTCATGTTTCCTCCTCCTCAGCAGGTCAGGCTTGGTCCTGTTTGTGGGTGAGTCCCAGAAAGAGGGCCAATTATCTACAAATTCTATCTTTTGAGAGGGGCAGAAAACAGTTTTCAACCAGTGATTGAGTTGTGAGACTCTGCTGTAGAGCTCATCACTCCCCCTAACTGGGAGGGGGCCAGAGACAATTACTCGATGCCGACACATCTTTCTAGCTTATTTACACGCAGAAGCTATGTTGCGCTTGGTGATCTCTGACTGTTTCATCCTAACATCGTTGGTGACAACGTGGATAACAATATCTCTATACTCTCTACACTCGCCAGTTTTAGCTTTAGCCAGCACCATCTTCAGATTAGCCTTAACGTCGGTAGCCCTGCCCCCTGGTAAACAGTTATACAAAAAGTTGGAAAAACAATAATACAGCAGCTAAGGATGAAACAAAGGCTGGGATGTGTCTATCATCCCCAATCGCAGGGGATGGTTGAAAGAGTTAACGGGACTCTGAAAAACAAGATAACAAAGATTTGTAGATCTACAGGGCTCAGTTGGGTGGATGCTTTACCGCTTGCACTAATGAGTTGTCGCATGGAAACTAACAGAAACATGCACCTATCGCCGCATGAAATGCTTACGGGTCGACCCATGCCTATACCAATGTTAGGAGGACTATATAAAGGTCCCTCCTTAGATATATTGCAAAGTGAATTAAAATTGTGTGTGCTGTATCTAACCAAAATACACAAAGCTATATATTCACAGGAGAAAAAGACGGTCTCAGAGCCGGGTCCAGAAGGACCTCTCCCAGTGGTACCAGGATATCTGGTCTACGTTCGAGTGTTCCGAAGGAAGTGGGATCAGCCGAGGAGAGAAGGACCCAACGAGGTGGCAACAGCCACAAACACGGCCGTCCAAGTGAAAAGAAGCAAGACGTGGTATCATCTAAACCACTGCACCCGAGTCCCGACGGAGAGAAGGACACAACCATACAGAGATGAGGACACAGAGGATGCTGATTCACCAGGCGGGAGCCCGGAGGGAGCAGGAGCAGCAGAAACGATCGAAGCGCCAGAGAGGAATCAAGAAAATGGCAGACCAGATACAAGCCAAGATATGACGAGTGCACCAATTAACGCTCACAGAAGAAGCACCAGGGGAAAAGAGGCTAAAAAGAAAAGAGACAAACAACCAAAGCCTCCTCCAGTATGGCCAGAAAGCCCAGAAATAGGGGGGGGGGAACATGCATGCTACTCCTGACGATATACCTGTTGTGGCAGACCTTGTTGACGGAAGCCCTCTACAGTGGGACCCCGAGGTATCACCTAAAGAATGGGAACATCTCTTCCCTGAAATGAACACCTTCCCAGATGGAAGCCCAGTTCGGCCTGAGGAGGGAACAACAGGCGAAGAAAGTGGAGGAGAAACCTCACCGGGAACAACAGGCGAAGAAAGCGGAGGAGAAGCCTTACCAAGAGCAGAAGGGGAGATCTTGCAAGGAAGAACAGAAGTCCTACAAGATGTAAGGGAATACCCCCCTGAAATGGACAAAAATGAATGGGAAAACATTGGCATCGGACAAACCATGCGTTCCTAGGAAACTATGCAGTTTTTTGTTTTTTTACGTGTTATTTCTTACATTAGTACCCCAGGTCATCTTAGGTTTCATTACATACAGTCGAGAAGAACTACTGAATATAAGATCAACTCACCATCAGTACGACCAAGAATATGATTTTCGCTATGCGCACCCTGTGTTCTGCCTTTCAACCAGGACAACGGAATGGATCCCATGCGGCGACCCAAAAAAACGACTCCGTAAAAGAGGGAAACGAGGCGGTCTTCTGGTCAGACTCCGGAGACGGGCACATCGTGCACCACTCCCTAGCATCCTTCTCGCCAATGTCCAGTCTCCTGACAACAAGGTTGATGAAATCCGAGCAAGGGTAGCATTCCAGAGGGACATCAGAGACTGTAACGTTCTTTGCTTCACGGAAACATGGCTCACTGGAGAGATGCTATCGGAGGCGGTGCAGCCAGCGGGTTTCTCCACGCATCGCGCCGACAGAAACAAACATCTTTCTGGTAAGAAGAGGGGCGGGGGCATATGCCTTATGGCTAACGAGACATGGTGTGATGAAAGAAACATACAGGACCTCAAATCCTTCTGTTCACCTGATTTAGAATTCCTCACAATCAAATGTCGACCACATTATCTACCAAGAGAATTCTCTTCGATTATAATCACAGCCGTATATATCCCCCCCCAAGCAGACATATCGATGGCTCTGAACGAACTTTATTTGACTCTTTGCAAACTGGAATCCATTTATCCGGAGGCTGCATTCATTGTAGCTGGGGATTTTAACAAGGCTAATCTGAAAACATGACTCCCTAAATTTTATCAGCATATCAATTGCGCAACCAGGGGTGGAAAAACCTTGGATCATTGTTACTCTAACTTCCGCGACGCATATAAGGCCCTGCCCTGCACTCCTTTCGGAAAAGCTGACCACGACTCCATTTTGTTGATCCCTGCCTACAGACAGAAACTAAAAAAAGAAGCTCCCACGCTGAGGTCTGTCCAACGCTGGTCCGACCATGCTGATTCCACACTCCAAGACTGCTTCCATCACGTGGACTGGGATATGTTTCGTATTGCGTCAGATAACAACATTGACGAATACGCTGATTCGGTGTGCGAGTTCATTAGAACGTGCGTTGAAGATGTCGTTCCCATAGCACCGATTAAAACATTCCCTAACCAGAAACCGTGGATTGATGGCAGCATTCGCGTGAAACTGAAAGCGCGAACCACTGCTTTTAATCAGGTCATGGTAACATGACCAAATACAAACAGTGCAGCTATTCCCTCCGCAAGGCTATCAAACAAGCTAAGCGTCAGTACAGAGACAAAGTATAATCTCAATTCAACGGCTCAGACACAAGAGGTATGTGGCAGGGTCTACAGTCAATCACGGACTACAAAAAGAAAACCAGCCCAGTCACGGACCAGGATGTCTTGCTCCCAGGCAGACTAAATAACTTTTTTGCCCGCTTTGAGGACAATACAGTGCCACTGAAACGGCCTGCAACGAAAACATGCGGACTCTCCTTCACTGCAGCCGAGGTGAGTAAGACATTTAAACGTGTTAACCCTCGCAAGGCTGCAGGCCCATACGGCATCCCCAGCCGCGCCCTCAGAGCATGCGCAGACCAGCTGGCTGGTGTGTTTACGGACATATTCAATCAATCCCTATACCAGTCTGCTGTTCCCACATGCTTCAAGAGGGCCACCATTGTTCCTGTTCCCAAGAAAGCTAAGGTAACTGAGCTACACGACTACCGCCCCGTAGCACTCACTTCCGTCATCATGAAGTGCTTTGAGAGACTAGTCAAGGACCATACCACCTCCACCCTACCTGACACCCTAGACCCACTCCAATTTGCTTACCGCCCAAACAGGTCCACAGACGATGCAATCTCAACCACACTGCACACTGCCCTAACCCATCAGGACAAGAGGAATACCTATGTGAGAATGCTGTTCATCGACTACAGCTCGGCATTCAACACCATAGTACCCTCCAGCCTCGTCATCAAGCTCGAGACCCTGGGTCTCGACCCCGCCCTGTGCAACTGGGTACTGGACTACCTGACGGGCCGCCCCCAGGTGGTGAGGGTAGGCAACAACATCTCCACCCCGCTGATCCTCAACACTGGGGCCCCACAAGGGTGCGTTCTGAGCCCTCTCCTGTACTCCCTGTTCACCCACGACTGCGTGGCCACGCACGCCTCCAACTCAATCATCAAGTTTGCGGACGACACAACAGTGGTAGGCTTGATTACCAACAACGACGAGACGGCCTACAGGGAGGAGGTGAGTGCCCTCGGAGTGTGGTGTCAGGAAAATAACCTCACACTCAACGTCAACAAAACTAAGGAGATGATTGTGGACTTCAGGAAACAGCAGAGGGAACAACCCCCTATCCACATCGATGGAACAGTAGTGGAGAGGGTAGCAAGTTTTAAGTTCCTCGGCATACACATCACAGACAAACTGAATTGGTCCACTCACACAGACAGCATCGTGAAGAAGGCGCAGCAGCGCCTCTTCAACCTCAGGAGGCTGAAGAAATTCGGCTTGTCACCAAAAGCACTCACAAACTTCTACAGATGCACAATCGAGAGCATCCTGGCGGGCTGCATCACCGCCTGGTACGGCAACTGCTCCGCCCACAACCGTAAGGCTCTCCAGAGGGTAGTGAGGTCTGCACAACGCATCACCGGGGGCAAACTACCTGCCCTCCAGGAGACCTACACCACCAGATGTTACAGGAAGGCCATAAAGATCATCAAGGACAACAACCACCCGAGACACTGCCTGTTCACCCCGCTATCATCCAGAAGGCGAGGTCAGTACAGGTGCATCAAAGCTAGGACCGAGAGACTGAAAAACAGCTTCTATCTCAAGGCCATCAGACTGTTAACTTCTTGCGTCAAGCCATCCCGGATCCGGTATCGTGACTACAGCCTCAAGCTCATTACCATAACGCAACATTAACTATTCATGAAAATCGCAAATGAAATGAAATGAATCTATTTGCTCTCAAGCTTAGCCTTTTGTTAACAACACTGTCATCTCAGATTTTCAAAAATATGCTTCTCTACCATAGAAAAATAGCATTTAGCATTTAGCGTTAGCATTTAGCGTTAGCATTTAGCATTAGCATTTAGCGTTAGCATTAGCAGGCCACATTTTCACAAAACATTCAATAAATAATTTACCTTTGAAGAACTTCGGATGTTTTCAATGAGGAGACTCTCAGTTAGATAGCAAATTTTCAGTTTTTCCTGAAAGATTTTTTGTGCAGGAGAAATCGGTCCGTTTGGTGCGTCACATTTGGCTACCAAAAAAAAACGAAAATTCAGTTATCCAAACGCCAAACTTTTTTCCAAATTAACTCCATAATATCGACTGAAACATGGTAAACGTTGTTTAGAATCAATCCTCAAGGTGTTTTTCACATATCGCTTCCATGATATATCGGTCCTGGAAGTCTCCTCTCTCCTCTCAATCACATGGAAGAATGGTTGCAGCTGGAGATTGCGCACCAATTTCGACGCAGGACACCGGGCGGACACCTGGTAAATGTAGTCTCTTATGGCCAATCTTCCAATAATTCAATTAAATTACACATATATAAGAACTGTATCAACATACTTTAGTCATATTTTATTAGCATTTTTATTTTTTTAACCTCATAGTCCGACCCATCCCGGATCCGGTATCGTGACTACGGCTCAAGCTCATTAGCATAACGCACAATGCAAAGAAATATTCCCAAAAATATTTAACCTCCACACATTAACAAGTAAAATAGCTCAAATGAAAGATAAACAAGTTGTTTATCTACCCAGCAAGTCAGATTTCTAAAATGTTTTACGGCGAAAACATAGCACATATTTATATTAGATCACCACCGAAACAAAAGGCAAGCGGCGGCCATTTTGTCCCAGAAAAAATAAAATTTAAAAGTAGGATTAAAAAATAAATAATTCACTAACCTTTTGAAAATCTTCATCAGATGACAGTAATATTACATGTTACACAGTACATTTTTTTTTTTTCAATAATATGCTATATAATATCCATAAATCTCGGTTGACGACATTTAAAAAAAAAACATGCTACTCAAATGTCAGGAGAAATGATGATAGCTCCGACAGATAACGTCAGATAACAAGCAATAATCATGACTAAATATACATGTTCTACATATATTTACAAAGATACACTTCTTCTTAATGCAACCGCTGTATTACATTTATTTTTAACGTTACAGACATCGTTCACTGGGCTATACAATGAGTCGGCGCTCAGATATTAGCATATGTCTCCTCTACGTTTGGAGTCCACAGAAACCCAAAATAACCACATAAATATTCCCTTACCTTTGATGTTCTTCCATCAGAAGACGTAGAAGGAGTCATACTTACCCAATAAATCGTTTGGTTTCACGTTGTGTGTCCCTATATTAGCATATGCTAACAGCTTCAGCTGGAATGCATCAAAAATGACTTCTGGTCCAGCACTCTGCGCATTAAAACTTCCAATTTACATATTATATGTCGTTTAAACTGGTCAAACGATGTGCAAAATCGAGCTTTATGATGTTTTTAACATGTAAAACAATAATCAGCGCGAACAGACAAACCGGCTTCAATTGGAAAAGACCGTTCCCCAAATCGGCCGCGCGCAATAGAGTGCCTGTATTTGAGAAGGACACTAGCAATTTCGCCCGCCAAACGTGCAGGGCTCGTGCAATTCTCACAATGAACGCGTCATTTGAAAGCAGACATCGCGCTGAACAGATAGAGACTGTTCCTGGATCCATAGCTGCCTGGGAAGGGTGTTGGCGATGACGTCAAAGTTGACCCAACTTTTCTATTGTTCACAGAGTGTTTGGGAGAATGGCTCTCCTGAGAGTTCTGCTTTACATACAGACATAATTTAAACGGTTTTAGAAACTTTAGAGTGTTTTCTATTCAATAATAATTTTTATATGCATATATTAGCAATTTTGGGAAAAAATATTTTCAGTTTACTATGGGTACGCACTTTCTCCAACAGGGGCAGTATAGAGCGAGAGTTCTAAGAGGTTAACTTGTGCATAAGGCACATGTTTTGTCCATTTACAATATGATTTCATAGGAAGTCAAAAGTTGAAAATGTGAACTTTAAAAAAAAAACGTATCACCCTCGTAAAAAAGTGCTTTCTGGACCGTTTTTCGAAATTGTTTCGATTTTATGTCAATTAATAATGTGTAAGAACTGTATGAATATGCTTTTGTAAAATTGTATTATCATAAAAAAATTGTTTTACTTGTGCATAAGGAATATGATTCGTCAATTTGCAATATGATTTCATAGGAAGTCAAAAGTCAAAGTCAAAAGTCACTTTTTTTGGGGCCAAATGCCATAAGAAATTTGACATGCTCAAAAATGCTGCAGAAATGCAAAATTGACTGGCCTGATGAACTCGGCATGGCAGGGCAGTGATAGTTGTTCCTTTCCATCACTCGTTGTGTTGATTTCATCATGTCCATTTGGTGATGTTTTTTCACTATAGAATCATATTGCAAATGCACGTGCATTATTGTGCAACTGGTAACCCCCCCCAAAAATATGGTGATTTCATTATGTCCATTTGTTTATGTTTTCTTACTTTTGCAAAATCACTGTGCATTTGCAATATGGTTCAATGGGCAGGTACCATCACGAATTTGTCATGCTATGAAAATCCTGCAGGAATGTGAAATTGACTGGCCCGATGAACTCGGGATGGCTGGGCAGTGATTCTGGTTCATCTCAATGGCTCGTTAGGGTTGATTTCAGAATGTCACTTTGGTGATGGTACCTCACTGTTTAAACATATTGCAAATGGACAAGAGTCCATCAATCAATTAGATATCATTCTGAGACCAAACTGATACAAACTGACACCAAACCCACTTTTTCCAACTCGTTTAGTAGCCAACTATTACATACTTCAGAGCTGGCACAAAAATCACAACTTCTTCGGTTTAAACCATAAAAAATACACGTAGTTATGTTCTAGCTGCGGGTCCATTTCTTATGTTATGTGTTGGCCTAGCTGAGGCGATCCTGAATCCCAAGTTTCGGCTCGATAGGTCATTTGGTGTCCGAGCAAAACCCTAATTGGTGCTGAAAATCCACTTTTTTCCATGACTTGCTACGGGGTCCTTGAATGAGCTATCGGACAGAAACATTGGGGTCCGTCTCTATGGGCCGAGCCGGTTTCAATGCACCTAGTCTTGCATCTCTGAGAATTTTCTAAGTGTTGTAATTTTTGTAATGGTCAAAATGAATTGAAGTCATTGCAAATGTACGAGGCTGTTTCTCGGTCCGAGAATCTTCTAGAGCCACCTAACTCACCACGCACTATCGACCTGACGTCTAGAACAGGTTTCTAAAGTTTCGAAACTCTAGATCTGACGGTTCTTTAAAAGTTCCAATAAGGTTAACTAATGCAGGCAGTGTATGTCTCTACGCACCCCAATGGGTCCCTCCTTCCAAGCTGTGTGTGTGAGTGATTTAGTTTTCCTTTGAAATTTTATGTGAAAAATGACTGATTTACTGTTCATAGGGGTTGCCTAATCACACATATGAAGTTTTGGAAAGATCAGACTTTTTTAACCGCTCAAATTAGCCCCTGAGACACCAATTATGGCACTTCCGGTTGGCACAGGAAGCTATAAATCAACACATATCCTCATTGGGGTATGCTTTTACAGAATCCTGAGTTTTAAGTCCTTACGTTAAGAACTGACGGATTTACACGGGGTTGAATGCACTGTGTCTATCAAACTGCAGGCAGGGTATGGATATACACTTTTAGGGTGATTTTAACAACTTCCTGTTGGTCCAGGAAGCTTAGAATCAACACAGGTAGACCTCATAGTGGCCTGATGGACTTTTACCGAAGACAGGTTCATACGGCATTCATAACCCATATAGGCTTCAGGTTGAACTAGGGGTGCAGGCAATGTATTCCTATGGGGAGAGAAGTCAATGCAAACTGTTTGATGTTAACACCTTCTTTTAACTGTTAAGGGTTAACCTCATAGTCCGCCCCATCCCGCATGCGGTATCGTTACTACAGCCTCAAGCTCATTACCATAACGCAACGTTAGCGATTTCTAAAAATCGCAAATGAAATGAAATAAATATGCCTGTTCTCAAGCTTATCCTTTTCTTAACAATCCTGTCGTCTCAGATTTTCAAAATATGCTTTAGAACCAGAGAAAATCAATAATTTGTGTAAGAGTGGTGATAGCTAGCTTAGCATTTAGCGTTAGCATTTAGCACGCAACATATTCACAAAAACCAGCCAAGGAATCAAATAAAATAATTTACCTTTGAAGAACTTCAGATGTTTCAATGAGGAGACTCTCAGTTTACATAGCAGATGTCCAGTTTTTCCTGAAAGATTCTTGTGTAGGACACATCGTTCCCTTTTGTTACTATGCATTTGGCTACCGAAACTAACCGAAAATTCAGTCACCTACATGTCGAACTTTTTTCCGAATTAACTCCATAATATCGACTGAAACATGGAAAACGTTGTTTGAATCAATCCTGAAGGTGGTTTGTCATATATCTCTCCATTGAAAGCACCGTCCTTGAAGCCTGCTTTGTTCTGAGATTCGAATGGAAAAATACTGGGAGGTGATTTTTGCGCACCAAATGCCACGCAGACACCAAGAGGGACACTTGGCAATTGTAGTCTCTTATGGTCAATCTTCCAATGATATGCCTACAAATACGTCACAATGCTGCAGAGACCTTGGGGAAACAAGATAAAGAGTCCGTTCATTCCTGTCGCATTCACAGCCATATAAGGCGATCATGGAAAACGTAGCCTCAGAAATCCTGTGCATTTCCTGGTCGGTCATACATCTTGGTTTTGCCCGAAGCATTTGTTCTAAGGGACTCACAGTGAAAATCTTTGCAGTTCTGGAAACGTAAGACTGTCTTCTTTCCAAAACTATCAATTCCAAGCATATTCGAGCATCTTTTCGTGACAAAATATTGCGCTTAAAACGGGCACGTCTTTTTATCCAAAAATTAAATACTGCCCCTAGAGTACTAACAGGTTAAATGCCACAAGGTTAAGGTTAGGCTTGCATGGATCGGGAGGACCTTAGGAACGTACCTAAGGTCGAATTGTGTTTCTCACCCTAACGGTTCTCTCACTGTCACCCAAAAGCAAATGACATTGTGGGGCAGGCTTCATTTTGGGCCCACTTTTCTAATGGTCGCTGCGCTTAGACCGAGCGAGCTACGGTCAAGCGGGATATCTCGTTGAACTCGGCACGGCCTAGGGATTATGGTAATGCCATTGCCTGCTCTCTGTGTCTTTAAGCACCGCACTTTGTCACTCCATCCTTGCTGTGTGTGTGTGTGAGAGCTTTTCTTTGACATCTGTTGGGAGAAATGACTGACTTACAGTTTATGGGGGTTGCCTAATCACACATATGAAGTTTTGAAAAGATCTGACCTTTTTAACCCTTGGAAACTGCCACTGTGACACCATTTAAGGCACTTCCGGTTGGCACAGGAAGCTATAAATAAACTAATATCCTGATTCGGGTATGCCTTTACAGAATCCTGAGTTTTATGTCTTTACGTTAAGAACTGAGTTATTTACGGAGGGTTTAGTGAGTGTGTGTTATTTCAGAAAATCATAGAAAATCACAGAAATCTCGCAGAGCTCCTTAGCACACTTTAAAAAGATTTGTATGAACACCCTGCAACTGGATCTGTAACTGTTGAAAAAAAAACACCTATCTTTGAACACCACCAATCTGTCATTGTACGATTTCTCTTAAATGACGATAGATAAATGGCTGGTTCTTTTGTTATTGACACCGGAGGCTCCTTGACTTTGACGTGAAGTGGAAAAAGAATGTCTCTATTTTCATTTTGGACCTTTAATCCCAGAATAATGGCCATAACTCAAAAACCGTTGAGGCCTAGATGCCATCTTGTTCGGGGCCAACTGCCCATTATGCCAAACCTACGCTCACCGAGTTTCGGCTTCAAATATTTTCAGTTTTCGAGATAAGGCCCCGTCGTGATTCGTGATGTTTTGTCTAATTGCCATATGATTCCTTATGCCCTCTTGTGGGAATTTCCGGGATAGTGGAAAAATGGACCAAAATTGGATTATTTTATAAAACGGAAACCGAATGTCCGACAAAGTTCATTTGATGACTTCCCGGTAGGTCCAGCCCTACCGCACGGCCCGACGCCGACCGAGAATTTTACAAACGTTTTCGGACGTCTAATAAGGGACCGTACATTTGCAATATGGACTTTCTCACTAACCATACGCGAAATGTCAAAATGTTCCCTTAAGGTATGAAAGAAATGGGGATTTCCCCACAATTGACTTTTTCTTACCTGGTCTCCATAATGAACAATTGAAATTAGGACCACAAAAGAACAGTGACAATGACAGAGTAAGAACAACCGAGGACAATATGAAGATGATGCACGCACGCACGCACTCACGATCAAGATATATGATAAAAACAGGAAGAGAAGAGAGGAACCTGTCGATCGAGGTAAAAAGATTGACAGGTTTAGATTTTCTGTTTCGCCACAAATTCTAACAGAACCAGGGCAACAGGAGACAGTTTCTGTATGGAGGAAGAAACCCCTACCGGAGGAGCCACTATGTGGATGGACGCATCATCAAACAAAGGGATGTGACCAGACATTAATCAAATATGTGGAAGAGTTTATCATGAACAAGATAACACCAGCTGAAGGTGAAGAATTTGTAGTTGAAATAACAAGAACAGAACTGAATGAAGGAAACAGTAACACATATATTAAATTGGGTCCTACGCCAGCACCTGAACAAGAACAGCTTGTGACAACCAAAGCAACGACAACAACGATGGCGGCGGCTGTAACAACAACGGTGGCGGCTGCTGTGACGACCACAGCAACTACCACTGAGATGACATCAACTGCTCTTACCAAGCAGACCACGGTAACCACAAAGAAACCTGACCAATCAGAGCCAAAAGGATTCTTTAATGATATTTGGAACTTTTTGACAAAATCTAATGACCTACCTCAAGAGAAGAACATTGCAAAGATGACAGACATAGATATATCAGACTCAGAACCACTCAAGGACACCACACAGGAAGAAGAGGTGAAAAACGAATGGTACAAATGGGCTAAGTATACGCCAAGCAAACACAGAATGGACAATTGTATTTTGTGTAGTAAATCACCTTTGTCGGATCTCATAATAGTCCCTGAACCAGCATCATTTAAAAACTGTGCAAATTGGAAGAATGATCATTGTACCAAGAGAAAGTATTCTATTCCCTTGTGTGACATAGAATGTAGGATTGCTAAGGGGAGCACTAGAGGTAGAACCATGTTGAACGAGACTGGGTTGGGAGACAAGGATTGTGCTGCCTATGACATTAGAACTGAATTAAATGGACCTAAATTAGACAGAAGTACTGTGGTTAACCTCTTCAGTCGACCCTCTACTTTTTTGAACATTCTGTTAAAAATCGCGCAACATTTCAGCGCCCTGCTACTCATGCCAGGAATATAGTATATGCATTTGATTAGTCTGTGTGGATAGAAAACACTCATACGTTTAAAAAACTGGTTAAATCACTGCTGTGGCTTTACCAGAACGGCATTTACATCGAAAAGCACAGGAAAAACTGATCACTGAAAATGGGAAAATATATCCATGCGCTACTTGATCCCATTGATAAAGGTGAACCACAATTAATTGACTGAGGTTGCAGTACCTACAGCTTCCACACGGTGTCTAGAGTCTTGTCATTTCCCTTCGAGTTTTTTCTTGGTCAAACACATGCAGGACACCGTATCTAATCCGGTCTAGGACCGGATATTTTCGTTGAGTTTCTAGCCGGACATTTTTCCAGACGGACAGCTAATGATCTTTACATCGCCTCCTGATGAATTTTATCGCTTATTGACGTTTACTAATACCTAAAGTTGCATTACAAACGTATTTCGAAGTGTTTTGTGAAAGTTTATCGTCGACTTTTTGAATTTTAAAAAATGACGTTACGTTTTGAAACAATGTTTTTTTCATTTATCACACAGTCTACATATAACGATATCTAGGCTTTATATGGACCGATTTAATCGAAATAAAGACCCAAATAGTGTTTATGGGACATCTAGGAGTGCCAACAAAGAAGATGGTGAAAGGTAATGAATGTTTTCTATTTTATTGTGCGGTTTGTGTAACGCCGAAATGCTAATTATTTTGTTTACGTCCCCTGTGGGTCTTTTGGGGTGTTGCATGCTATCAGATAATAGCTTCTCATGCTTTCGCCGAAAAGCATTTTAAAAATCTGACTTGTTGCCTGGATTCACAACGAGTGTAGCTTTAATTCGATACCCTGCATGTGTATTTTAATGAACTTTTGAGTTTTAACTAATACTATTAGCATTTAGCGTAGCGCATTTGCATTTCCAGAGCTCTAGTTGGGACGCAAGCGTCCCGAGTAGAAGCAACAGGTTAAAGGAAAATATGAATGTTTTTACAGCCATAACACCGAAGGAATTGATGTAGGAAACACCACTGTAGAATGTGATACTATTTGGGTACTAGAGACTGCAGGGGTTCGTAGAAATAAAGATAAAGCGTTGATAATGAATAGAAAAGTGTTGTGTCGTAAAATAACTCAGGTTGCGCCATCTCTTATTATGCTAAACAATCAGGACAGAGGTATTGCGGATAACTTCTGGATGTGTGGAAAAAACTATCTGTTGAATGTATTGCCAGATGGATGGACTGGTCTTTGTGCCTTAGAGCAATTCAACAGGTTACCATTATTAAATCACCCCATGATGACTATGTTAACCCTAGAGTTAAAAGGGCGTATGTGAAAGACCCTGAGGTATACCTTGATGCAATTGGACAGTGTTGGTGTTTACATACTGGAGAGGGAATGCAAAACAACGACGCTGGACAGAGTGGAATCAGGGGCCTGTTGCACAAAAGTAGAATTAAGACATCCGGGATAAATGACTCAGCTGAGCTCAATGAAGCCAAAACATGTGCGTCCAGGCTTAATTGGTTGCACAAAGACCAAGCCAGGATGAGCAGACACGGATTCATTAAGCCAGGTGAAACCAATCCTGGATAGGTGCGCGCTCACGGCTCACTCAAATAGACCCCGCCACAGATCACAGATTAACTGATTTACCATGGCAACTAGAGCCGCGTACTTTTCCCCGTCGGAAGCACAAATCCTCATGGAGGCATACGAGGAGGTAAAATATATAATTAAGAAGAAAGGCAACACCGCCACAGTGATAAAGCAAAGAGAAAAAGCGTGGCAAAGTATTGCAGACCGCCTGAATGCGTAAGTAGTGCACAATTACACACTCACCGCTCCGCTGAAACATCACAATTACAATTCAAATATTTAATTCACATCTCCAAAAATGCAGTTGTACTGTAATTATGAAACGGTTAAATTTTTAATTGAAATGCACTGCAGATATGAGTGAAATTGTGTAAAGTAACTCCATCACACTGTATAAAGCTATGATACATTTTTTGATATTTTTACTGAAAACAAGACAAAAATACCAAGTAATTTTTTGCAGTGTGACTCCATTAAATGTGTGTGTGTGTGTGTGTGTGTGTGTGTGTGTGTGTGTGTAGATTAAACATGAACGGGCCAAAACGGACATGGCAGCAGGTCAAAATCAAATACAAGAACATTCTGCAGAATGGTATGGTCCCTGACTAATATTTAACAAAGCACAAGCATATATTGTACCCAGAAGGTGCCTGCTCACACATTGTCTGTACTGTTTTAGCAGTGAAAAAGAATACCCACAGACAAGGCACGGGTGGTGGGTCACCAAAGGCTGACCTTACCCCAGCAGAGGACATGGCCTTGGAGCTAAATAAAGGCAGGCCCGTCTTAGAGGGGATCCCTGGGGGAAAGAGACGAGCATAGGTTCCTCCCAAGATGCCACCCGCTTCATTCAAGGTATGTCCTTCCATCTCTACATGGGATACAACCACATTCATATTGAATCAATTTGGACTGTCTGACTTTGGTTTACCTATTGCCTTGCAGTGCCTGGCAGCACTGTGTTCCTGTTAGAGCCACCAGCACAAGCACCAGACGATGCTGATCCAGTGAGTACTCCATCAAAGGCATACTGTAGGCCTGGCATGTCTTGTCTACTAGCTTCAATATGAATCCGATTAAATGTGATAGGGTGAAGGCCCCAGTGCAGCAGCAACAGCACATGATGGAGACGATGATGAGGAGGAGACCATCTCTCTGGATTCCAGAAGGCATGAGGTATCATGTTAAGACTGTGAAAGTACTATTTACTCTACAATGGTGAGGAGTCCTCATCAAAATCAAAAAATCTAATTTCTTTTACAGGACCCAGATGCTATACAGTGGGAAAACCAGCCTGGCAACATAGTGCGTATTAATAAAAGGACACCACATCCTGCCAAATTCCAGCTGCGCTAATTGTATTGTGTTCACAGAGCTCACAAGCTATCAGAAAGTTGTATGGCAACCACCTCCGGCGCCAAATAGAACTGGCAGACATAGACATTCAGTACAAGAAGAAAAAGATGGAAAATCTTGCACTGGAGTCCGAAATAAAAAAGAGGACAATTAGGAAACTGGACCTTGAAATAAAAAAACTTGAGAGGGAGGTGAGATATGCCTTCAATGTACACTGTATGCTAACTGTAACACAAATGTATTAATCATTATTTTTCTTTCCTCCCCCAGCTCCAAGAAGATGACACAGCTCAAAATAAAAATTAGGTATATTCTCGTAAAGTCAAGTGAGCCATGACATATGAGCTCTTATTGTGAGCACACAGGACGGTGGCATCTTTCTACGATTTTTTTTATTTTCCCAGCAATCAGTACAACCAAGTCATCGTTATAAGGCATCGCCCTCTTTTGCCCACCCCCCCAGCACCAGGTGTGGCCACTAGCCTATATGAAGGCCCAAAATTGTGTGTTCCTTTCTGCTCTGACAATGGCATGCCCATTCGTGCGAGATGTGGTGGATGAAGAAGCACTTGTGCTGAGGAGAGCCTTCAGGCGAGAAAGGGTCTTCAGGGACCGGTTGGACCCACTGGCCTTCCCTGATGACCATCTATATGAAAGATACAGGTTTTCTGCAGATGGCATCAGGTATCTATGCAGACTACTGGGTCCCAGGATTAAGCACCGCACTGCACGGAGCCATGCACTGAGTGTGGAGCAAATGGTTTGTGTGGCCTTGCGCTTTTTTGCTAGTGGAGCCTTCCTGTACTCAGTGGGGGATGCTGAACAAGGCCACAATTTGCCGCACAATGAGGAGTGTGTGTCTGGCTATCAAAGCATTAGCAGATGTCTTCATCTCCTTCCCTGGCCACAGAAGACTCTGTGACATCAAAGAGGAGTTCTATAGGATTGCAGGTAAGAGGATCTACAAATTACAGGACAACTGTTAACACATAGTAGGATACTCATTACTTTGTGTGACAGGTTTCCCCAATGTCATTGGTGCAGTGGACTGCACACACATAAGGATAAAAGCCCCTCAGGTGCCCATGAGGCCGATTTTGTGAATAGGAAATCCTTTCACAGCATTAATGTTCAGGTGAACATAACTTTTTGATATTGTCCATTGTGAACACTCTGCATTGCCAGTGATGTGCATTGATTGGTGTAATATTCCTCATCTTATGATTTCAGATGGTCTGCAATGCTGACTGTGTGATCAGCAATGTTGTGGCAAAATGGCCTGGCTCAGTCCATGACTCCAGAATCTTTCGGGCCTCTGAAATCTATCAGTGCCTATCACAAGGTAAGCCACACAACCCCTATTTATAACCATCATGGCTGTGTCAAGAATATCACTGTGTTTATGAGGTAGTAATGATGAGATTTTGTGTTGACAGGTGAATTCTCTGGTGTGTTGCTGGGAGACAGGGGTATGGCTGCCAGCCTTTTCTCCTGACACCTTTCACAGACCCCCAGGAAGCACAGCAGGCCTACAACCATGCCCATGCCAGGACCAGGGCCAGAGTTGAAATGACCTTTGGCCTCCTGAAGGCACGCTTTCACTGCCTTCACAAATTAAGGGTCAGCCCTGTTAGGGCATGTGATATTACTGTGGCTTGTGCTGTCCTCCACAATGTGGCCTGCCTGAGGAAGGGAGGGCCCCCAGAGTGCCACCAGCCATGGACTGGGACAATCCGGCAATCTTCCTGATGACGACAGTGGTCGGCTGCTGAGGGACCAATATGTGTTGAATTATTTTAGTTAGTATGTGTGCTTTCAATTTTGGTTAAATATGTCCTGCGGTGGCAGAGGAATTTTTTTTTTGGGTTCGTTTTTTGACAATTTGGCCTCTTATGATGTTTGTGCGGTATACTGTGTGTAATACAAGGCTGCAGGGAGGCTACTGCATCCATTCATTTGTCTGTTCAGTTGATGTGTATGGATTTGTCCTGCATTTATTTTAGTGTGCAGACATGCAGGGTGTGTTATATACAGACCTTTGAATGTGTATGTATCATTTTGTATAATATGCTTGGATTCTGTGCTTTCCATCTTGTAGAGTCACTGTGACTTCAGTTTCGAAAGGAGCTGATGGTTTACCTGCTTTGTTTTGTCCTTATTCAATAAAGGAACATAATGTTACACATTGTGTTTTTATATTCATATGGAATGTGTATTTGTTTATATGACAGAGTACTAGGGCCACACTGAAGAAAAAGGATAAAGTCATACATTTATGAGGCTGGTTCTTTCTGCAGAAAAGCTACATATTGTTTTTACAGTTTTGATACTGATGACAATGTGATACTTAATATTCTGGCACATCAGCATGTCTTTGTTTATGAAACCATACTGAAGTACAATTTCACGAAATGCCCCACATCTGTCATTTTAACAACTGTCCTCCTTTAAAACAACTGGTTACAATATTATGACTTGTGTTTTTTTCCCCTCTGTGGCCCTAATATTCTATCATTTTATATATAGCCTTATAGTCTATGGGAAACTGTAAATTATCTAATGATAGCAACATCATCTAAAAATCATTTTTTATCCAAAATCATTGAAATTAATGATCACAAACGTTTAAATAATAACAGTGGGTCTAGTTATATGTGATAACAATGTATAGTGAGCAGTGAAATAACTATTGGTTTCCATTTGTGGTGACTGCTGACTGACATTAGGGATGAGATTAAATAGATCCTGGAATTTAGCCTGGTCTGGAGCAGGCTAGCTCCACAGAATAAATCTCCATGGTAATTTATACCATAACATATCCTCCTGCCCCCTATCCATCTTTAGTGCAACCGGATTACGGATCAATTGAGCCAGGATCACCAAGATATCCTGGCTTAATCCCTTATCCTAGTTTTGTGCAACAGGCCCCAGGTGTATCAATAAGGCAGTTTATTGAGTCAAAGATATCTTGTCCTGCCGTTTATCGTGCACGGACCTAAGCAGTGTGACTCTGTGAGAAGTCAGAATAATTAGGCTGCCTCGCCAGAGTTTACAACAGAATGTATACACAGAATAATGTAGGTGGAGTCTCGTCGTGTTTGTCTTCTGACTGGTCCTGAAGAGTTGGAGGAGGGCCTGCTCTAGCCAGAGCAGGCGCCCCATTGGTGCATAGCAGAGTCCTCTGCTCACGTCACCCGACCAGTAGGGGGGGTGGAGTGTGAGTGTGCGTTGCTTCATGAGATGTTTGTGTGTCCAGGAAACGTAAGATAGGGAGAACTAGCAGTGTCTGCTTTAGGCGCAGGTGTTTCCTGTTTATGCAGGAGTGCATGTAGGGTTCAATGTCAGTGAGATAGTTTGGCACTCTAAGCTCGTTAGTGTTGCAGGATGCTCTTTGTAGTTTACAGGGGAGTATATTTGCGTGATGGCAGCTGTGTGTCCTTCCCTTGAACTGTTTTGTGCGAGGATAATTATGTTATTGCACCCAGGCTCTAGACTTGACTGAGGGCACTGCGCCCAGAGTTATCTGAGGGCATCCGGTTTAACCAGAGCGTTGGTCTGCTAGTAATGCTTGATATTGGATTATTTATATAACAACAGCCTAGAGGGGTACCTCGGGAGTTCAAGGCAAGAGATGAAGTTAAATCTGGATTTGAATATATTTTTTTGTGGATAACACCAAATAAGAACTTAGAGTGGATTAATTATATATACTATAACCAACAAAGATGCATGAACTATACTGACTCGGCTCTAACGGCGTTGGGGGAACAGGTACAGGCTACCAGTAAAATGACTTGGCAAAATAGACAGGCTCTCAATTGGCTCTTAGCGGAGAAGGGTGGAGTTTGTGTTATGTTTGGGGATGATTGTTGCACCTTTATTCCCAATAACACTGCGCCTAATGGATCCTTTGCTATCGCTATGGCTAAACTTAAAGGTTTACGAGCAGAGGTTAAGGCAAATGCTGGGTTTGACTCTCATGTTTGGGATTGGTTGGACCTAGCATTGGGAAAGTGGGGAGCTATGTTTGCTAGGATGGCCATTATGCTGGGCGGGGGGTTATTGGCTCTGGGTATTGTATTTTGTTGTGTTTTACCCTTGGTAAAATCTCTTGTGGTCCAGACAACGGATAAACAGATGTCTGTAAGAAGAGCTGACACTCCTGTGATAGTTAATCCTGTACCGGGTAGCCCAGGCCACTATACCGATAAAAAGGGACAGCCATGCAATGCGGTTGGTGGACCCCTTGACTGCCCCTTCGGTAATCCAAACTGCCTGTATGGAGTGGTCCCTGGAGGTGGTTACGCTTGCCATGGTTTTCCTAAAGATGGTCTACCTGTAGATGCTGTATTCCCAAATTCAGAGGAATGTCTACTGGCACATGTCCACAAAAAGTGTCATTTGCGCAGTAAGTGCAAGTGGTGCACAAAATATAAAGTGGAGGGCCATGACCATCACGAAGACCCCCTGTTTTGCGCAAAATGTCAAAGAGGAGATTGTAACATTTGTAGGGATGAGGATTGTACTCCTATGAAAGGATTTAGTATATCTATTTTTGCTCACGGCCTTGTGTTTTTGTATGTTTGGTTGACATTTTTAGATAGGTATATCAATGAATATATCTGGTTTCAGGCAAGGCTATGTACCTACATGCTCATGCTTCATCAAAATGTAATATATTATTTTTATTATTTCTATACCGAATTAGATCTTTTACTCTTATGAATTACTAGAGATGTTTGGTCTAGTTAGGCTTTCTTTAATGTTTCTAATTGGATCTTTTACTCCTATTTAGTATTAATAATTTGGAGATGTTTGGGCCAGTTGGTTTATATGCTTTACTCTGTTTTTGTATTTTATTGTCCATCATAGGTATTCTCATTCACCATCCTAGAGTCATATTTGTATTAGTATGGGGCTAATTAGCCCCAGAGGAGGTATTTGTGGGAGTAAATGAGACACATAGATAACACATAGGTGTATAGGACAGCTGAACATTAAAAACAGACCACACAAAGAGAAGGCGGCACATAGGCGCCTAGGACAACTGGACACACTAAAGATAGAGGAGACACATAGTCTTCTGATGCTGATAAGGACACACATAACAAAGAACGCATTAAGCTAAATACAGGACAAAGCATAGGTCTATAGAATAGATGGACGTATATTATTTTTAGGACAAGCAAGGGTCTTGCCACCATTATAATCTAACTGAAAGCAGATATGGGCGTTATTGGGCGTAAACAAGCAGGAAGCCTGAACTAAAAAGATAATGGTGGTAGGAGAATTAGGGGAAGTATGTTTATTTGCATATGGGTTGGACCCATATGCTATATGTGGATAAATACAGGAGCCGGGGCTCTGGGAAGCGGTGTGTATACTTTGTTAATACTTTGTATTAAAAGCCTATTTGATTTCACAAGTTCTTGTAAGTGTTATATTTGAACCGATTTTCCACGACATGAGTAGGTGCAGACCTAACATAATCGCATGGTGTGCTTTCGTCGTAAAGCCTTTTTGAAATTGGACACTGTGGTGGGATTAACTTCTTCGAGATAGGGGCGCTCTTTTAATTTTTGGATAAAAAACGTTCCCGTTTTAAACAAGATATTTTGTCACGAAAAGATGCTTGACTATGCATGTAATTGACAGCTTTGGAAAGAAAAAAATAGTTTCCAAAACTGCAAAGATATTGTCTGTGAGTGCCCCAGAACTAATGCTACAGGCGGAACCAAGATGAAATTGCATACAGGAAATGCCCCAGATTCTGAAGGCGCTGTGTTCCAATGTCTCCTTATATGGCTGTGAATGCGCCAGGAATGAGCCTGCCCTTTGTCGCTTCCCCAAGGTGTCTGCAGCATTGTGACGTATTTGTAGGCATATCATTGGAAGATTGACCATAAGAGCCTACATTTACCAGGTGTCCGCCCGGTGTCCTGCATCAAAATGATTGCGTAATCTCTTGGTCCATGCGCGTTCCATTTCTTCAGAGGAGAAACTAAACTGCCACGAATGATTTATCATCGATAGATATGTGAAAAACCCCTTAAGGATTGATTCTAAACAATGTTTGCCATGTTTCTGTCGATATTATGGAGTTAATTTGGAAAAAACAGTTCGCGTTGTAATGACTTAATTTTCGGGTTTTTTCTTACCGAAACGTGATGAAGAAAACGGAGCGATTTGTCTACACAAATATTTTATTTGCAAAAACTGAACATTTGCTATCTAACTGAGTCTCCTCATTGAAAACATCTGAAGTTCTTCAAAGATAAATGATTTTATTTGAATGCTTTTCTTGTTTTTGTGAAAATGTTGCATGCTGAATGCTAGGCTAAATGCTATGCTCTTACACAAATAGAGAGCAAATATATTTATTTCATTTCATTTGCGATTTTCATGAATTGTTAACGTTGCGTTATGGTAACGATCCCGGATCCTGGATGGCTAGAATCAAGAGGTTTTAACCAACAAGTTTAGCTTTAAAATGGCATATAATACTTGTATGTTTGAGGAATTTTAATTATGAGATTTCTGTTGTTTGAATTTGGCACCCTTTCACTGGATGTTGGTCAGGTGGGACGTTAGAGTCCCACGTACCCTAGAGAGGTAATCAAGTTGTTTTACAGACCTGGCATCCGTCTCGGGTCCTTTTCCATGACGATGCTACATCTCTCTCTTAGCTAGCTCAACTCTGCACTTGCCTGTGCTAGTAATACACTGTGCTAACATTAGCCTAGACTGAACCACAGAAAATAACAGTTTTAAACAATTGTAAAAACCATCTTCTTCCAGACAGAATAGTTCCTGTAGATTCAGACTCATCACCAATCTTTTGTTATGTTTTGTGGGTTTCATAACCAGGGGCCTGTTGCACAAAACTAGGATAAGGGATTAAGCCAGGATATCTTGGTGATCCTGGCTCAATTGATCCGTAATCCGGTTGCACTAAAGATGGATAGGGGGCAGGAGGATATGTTATGGTATAAATTACCATGGAGATTTATTCTGTGGAGCTAGCCTGCTCCAGACCAGGCTAAATTCCAGGATCTATTTAATCTCATCCCTAATGTCAGTCAGCAGTCACCACAAATGGAAACCAATAGTTATTTCACTGCTCACTATACATTGTTATCACATATAACTAGACCCACTGTTATTATTTAAACGTTTGTGATCATTAATTTCAATGATTTTGGATAAAAAAAGATTTTTAGATTATGTTGCTATCATTAGATAATTTACAGTTTCCCATAGACTATAAGGCTATATATAAAATGATAGAATATTAGGGCTACAGAGGGGAAAAAAAACACAAGTCATAATATTGTAACCAGTTGTTTTAAAGGAGGACAGATGTGGGGCATTTCGTGAAATTGTACTTCAGTATGGTTTCATAAACAAAGACATGCTGATGTGCCAGAATATTAAGTATCACATTGTCATAAGTATCAAAACTGTAAAAACAATATGTAGCTTTTCTGCAGAAAGAACCAGCCTCATAAATTTATGACTTTATCCTTTTTCTTCAGTGTGGCCCTAGTACTCTGTCATATAAACAAATACACATTCCATATGAATATAAAAACACAATGTGTAACATTATGTTCCTTTATTGAATAAGGACAAAACAAAGCAGGTAAACCATCAGCTCCTTTCGAAACTGAAGTCACAGTGACTCTACAAGATGGAAAGCACAGAATCCAAGCATATTATACAAAATGATACATACACATTCAAAGGTCTGTATATAACACACCCTGCATGTCTGCACACTAAAATAAATGCAGGACAAATCCATACACATCAACTGAACAGACAAATGAATGGATGCAGTAGCCTCCCTGCAGCCTTGTATTACACACAGTATACCGCACAAACATCATAAGAGGCCAAATTCGTCAAAAACGAACCCAAAAACCCCAAATTCCTCTGCCACCGCAGGACATATTTAACCAAAATTGAAAGCACACATACTAACTAAAATAATTCAACACATATTGGTCCCTCAGCAGCCGACCACTGTCGTCATCAGGGAAGATTGCCGGATTGTCCCAGTCCATGGCTGGTGGCACTCTGGGGGCCCTCTCCTTCCTCAGGCAGGCCACATTGTGGAGGACAGCACAAGCCACAGTAATATCACATGCCCTAACAGGGCTGACCCTTAATTTGTGAAGGCAGTGAAAGCGTGCCTTCAGGAGGCCAAAGGTCATTTCAACTCTGGCCCTGGTCCTGGCATGGGCATGGTTGTAGGCCTGCTGTGCTTCCTGGGGGTCTGTGAAAGGTGTCAGGAGAAAAGGCTGGCAGCCATACCCCCTGTCTCCCAGCAACACACCAGAGAATTCACCTGACAATACAAAATCTCATCATTACTACCTCATAAACACAGTGATATTCTTGACACAGCCATGATGGTTATAAATAGGGGTTGTGTGGCTTACCTTGTGATAGGCACTGATAGATTTCAGAGGCCCGAAAGATTCTGGAGTCATGGACTGAGCCAGGCCATTTTGCCACAACATTGCTGATCACACAGTCAGCATTGCAGACCATCTGAAATCATAAGATGAGGAATATTACACCAATCAATGCACATCACTGGCAATGCAGAGTGTTCGTCAATGGACAATATCAAAAAGTTATGTTCACCTGAACATTAATGCTGTGAAAGGATTTCCTATTCACAAAATCGGCCTCATGGGCACCTGAGGGGGCTTTTATCCTTATGTGTGTGCAGTCCACTGCACCAATGACATTGGGGAAACCTGTCACACAAAGTAATGAGTATCCTACTATGTGTTAACAGTTGTCCTGTAATTTGTAGATCCTCATACCTGCAATCCTATAGAACTCCTCTTTGATGTCACAGAGTCTTCTGTGGCCAGGGAAGGAGAAGAAGACATCTGCTAATGCTTTGATAGCCAGACACACACTCCTTATTGTGCGGCAAATTGTGGCCTTGTTCAGCTGTTCTGCATCCCCCACTGAGTACAGGAAGGCTTCACTAGCAAAAAAGCGCAAGGCCACACAAACCATTTGCTCCACACTCAGTGCATGGCTCCGTGCAGTGCGGTGCTTAATCCTGGGACCCAGTAGTCTGCATAGATACCTGATGCCATCTGCAGAAAACCTGTATCTTTCATATAGATAGTCATCAGGGAAGGCCAGTGGGTCCAACCGGTCCCTGAAGACCCTTTCTCGCCTGAAGGCTCTCCTCAGCACAAGTGCTTCTTCATCCACCACATCTCGCACGAATGGGCATGCCATTGTCAGAGCAGAAAGGAACACACAATTTTGGGCCTTCATATAGGCTAGTGGCCACACCTGGTGCTGGGGGTGGGCAAAGAGGGCGATGCCTTATAACGATGACTTGGTTGTACTGATTGCTGGGAAAATAAAAAAAACCTTAGAAAGATGCCACCGTCCTGTGTGCTCACAATAAGAGCTCATATGTCATGGCTCACTTGACTTTACGAGAATATACCTAATTTTTATTTTGAGCTGTGTCATCTTCTTGGAGCTGGGGGAGGAAAGAAAAATAATGATTAATACATTTGTGTTACAGTTAGCATACAGTGTACATTGAAGGCATATCTCACCTCCCTCTCAAGTTTTTTTATTTCAAGGTCCAGTTTCCTAATTGTCCTCTTTTTTATTTCGGACTCCAGTGCAAGATTTTCCGTCTTTTTCTTCTTGTACTGAATGTCTATGTCTGCCAGTTCTATTTGGCGCCGGAGGTGGTTGCCATACAACTTTCTGATAGCTTGTGAGCTCTGTGAACACAATACAATTAGCGCAGCTGGAATTTGGCAGGATGTGGTGTCCTTTTATTAATACGCACTATGTTGCCAGGCTGGTTTTCCCACTGTATAGCATCTGGGTCCTGTAAAAGAAATTAGATTTTTTGATTTTGATGAGGACTCCTCACCATTGTAGAGTAAATAGTACTTTCACAGTCTTAACATGATACCTCATGCCTTCTGGAATCCAGAGAGATGGTCTCCTCCTCATCATCGTCTCCATCATGTGCTGTTGCTGCTGCACTGGGGCCTTCACCCTATCACATTTAATCGGATTCATATTGAAGCTAGTAGACAAGACATGCCAGGCCTACAGTATGCCTTTGATGGAGTACTCACTGGATCAGCATCGTCTGGTGCTTGTGCTGGTGGCTCTAACAGGAACACAGTGCTGCCAGGCACTGCAAGGCAATAGGTAAACCAAAGTCAGACAGTCCAAATTGATTCAATATGAATGTGGTTGTATCCCATGTAGAGATGGAAGGACATACCTTGAATGAAGCGGGTGGCATCTTGGGAGGAACCTATGCTCGTCTCTTTCCCCCCAGGGATCCCCTCTAAGACGGGCCGGCCTTTATTTAGCTCCAAGGCCATGTCCTCTGCTGGGGTAAGGTCAGCCTTTGGTGACCCACCACCCGTGCCTTGTCTGTGGGTATTCTTTTTCACTGCTAAAACAGTACAGACAATGTGTGAGCAGGCACCTTCTGGGTACAATATATGCTTGTGCTTTGTTAAATATTAGTCAGGGACCATACCATTCTGCAGAATGTTCTTGTATTTGATTTTGACCTGCTGCCATGTCCGTTTTGGCCCGTTCATGTTTAATCTACACACACACACACACACACATTTAATGGAGTCACACTGCAAAAATTACTTGGTATTTTTGTCTTGTTTTCAGTAAAAATATCAAAAAATTTATCATAGTTTTATACAGTGTGATGGAGTTACTTTACACAATTTCACTCATATCTGCAGTGCATTTCAATTAAAAATTTAACCGTTTCATAATTACAGTACAACTGCATTTTTGGAGATGTGAATTAAATATTTGAATTGTAATTGTGATGTTTCAGCGGAGCGGTGAGTGTGTAATTGTGCACTACTTACGCATTCAGGCGGTCTGCAATACTTTGCCACGCTTTTCTCTTTGCTTTATCACTGTGGCGGTGTTGCCTTTCTTCTTAATTATATCTTTTACCTCCTCGTATGCCTCCATGAGGATTTGTGCTTCCGACGGGGAAAAGTACGCGGCTCTAGTTGCCATGGTAAATCAGTTAATCTGTGATCTGTGGCGGGGTCTATTTGAGTGAGCCGTGAGCGCGCACCTATCCAGGATTGGTTTCACCTGGCTTAATGAATCCGTGTCTGCTCATCCTGGCTTGGTCTTTGTGCAACCAATTAAGCCTGGACGCACATGTTTTGGCTTCATTGAGCTCAGCTGAGTCATTTATCCCGGATGTCTTAATTCTACTTTTGTGCAACAGGCCCCAGGTCTGTATAACAATTCAATAATGATGAGACGGGAGACAGGAATCAGTTCAACCATTTATCTGGAACGTGATCATCTCAACACATACAAACCCCCATGATGCTCTGCGGCACAACCCCAATATACAACAAATACATCAATAAATGAGTAAATGGACACTAAGCAAAACTCAGAGGACTTTAAATGTTCAGTTGTAGAAAGTAGGGCCATGGGACAGGGTCAGAAAGGTCAGTATGTTTGATACCTGGTTACAGAGGTGACTTAACAAGCATAAGGTCCATTATAACACAGTGAAGTAGGACCATGGGACAGGGTCAGAAAGGTCAGTATGTTTGATACCTGGTTACAGAGGTGACTTAACAAGCATAAGGTCCATTATAACACAGTGAAGTAGAGGTGGGAGCTAAAAGCAGACATGGACAGTGAGACTGTGTGAGGAGGTCAGGGGTCAAACACTAGATCAGGACAGGTAGAAATGGCAGGGCTGGAAATAGACAGAGACACATTCTGATCATGGCCCTGACCTGAGACACCCATAACAAAGTCCTGACCTGAGACACCCAATCAGAAGATGTCATAACAAAGTCCTGATCTGAGACACCCAATCAGAAGATGTCATAACAAAGTCCTGACCAGAGACACCCAATCAGAAGATGTCATAACAAAGTCCTGACCTGAGACACCCAATCAGAAGATGCCATAACAAAGTCCTGACCTGAGACACCCAATCAGAAGATGTCATAACAAAGTCCTGACCAGTAGGCTATATGGGATTTCCTTTCATCAAAATCCAGAACATTTAATGAGGCATCTGTCAATAAAAAATTACTTTAGAGCTTTAGTGAAATGATGGAATGACTTAGTGTTACTACCATTTAGTGAAAGGATGGAATGACTTAGTGTTACTACCATTTAGTGAAAGGATGGAATGACTTAGTGTTACTACCATTTAGTGAAAGGATGGAATGACTTAGTGTTACTACCATTTAGTGAAAGGATGGAATGACTTCAGAGTGTTACTAACATCAAACATAAAACATTGAATACTGATCTTTTTATTACACTGAACAATAAAATAAACCCAACATTCAACAATTTCAAAGATTTTACTGAGTTTCAGTTCACATAAGGACATCAGTCAGTTGAAATACTAAATTCATTAGGCCCTAGTCTATGGATTTCACATGACTGGGAATACAGATATGAATATGATTATCATACCTTAATGGAAATGTAGGAGGGTGGATCAGAAAACCAGCCAGTATCTGGTGTGACCACCATTTGCCTCATGCAGCGCGACACATCTCCTTCACCTAGAGTTGATCAGACTGTTGATTGTGGCCTGTGGAATGTTGTCCCAGTCCTCTTCAATGGCTGTTCAAAGTTACTGGATATTGGCGGGAATTGGAACACGCTTTCGTACACATCTATCCAGAGCATCCCAAACATGCTCAATAGGTGACATGTCTATCCAGAGCATCCCAAACGTGCTCAATGGGTGACATGTCTATCCAGAGCATCCCAAACATGCTCAATAGGTGACATGTCTATCCAGAGCATCCCAAACGTGCTCAATGGGTGACATGTCTATCCAGAGCATCCCAAACATGCTCAATAGGTGACATGTCTATCCAGAGCATACCAAACATGCTCAATGGGTGACATGTCTAGTCAGGCCATGGAAGAACTTTTTTTTTTTTCAGCTCCCAGGAATTGTGTTCAGATCTTTGCCACATCAGGCCGTGCATTATCATGCTGAAAAATGAGGTGATGGTAGCAGATGAATGGCACGACAATGTGATCTTATCACGGTATCTCTGTGCATTATCATGCTGAAAAATGAGGTGATGGCAGCAGATGAATGGCACGACAATGTGATCTTATCACGGTATCTCTGTGCATTATCATGCTGAAACATGAGGTGATGGCAGCAGATGAATGGCACCACAATGGGATCTTATCGCGGTATCTCTGTGCATTATCATGCTGAAACATGAGGTGATGGCGGTGGATGAATGGCACCACAATGGGATCTTATCACGGTATCTCTGTGCATTATCATGCTGAAACATGAGGTGATGGCGGTGGATGAATGGCACCACAATGGGATCTTATCACGGTATCTCTGTGCATTATCATGCTGAAACATGAGGTGATGGCGGTGGATGAATGGCACCACAATGGGATCTTATCACGGTATCTCTGTGCATTATCATGCTAAAACATGAGATGATGGCTGTGGATGAATGGCACCACAATGGGATCTCATCACGTTCAAATTGCCATCGATTAAAATGTACTTGTGTTCGTTGTCCGTAGCTTATGCTGAACAAAAAAATAAACCCAACAGTATGTGTGTGTTTGTCCTGTGTGTGTGTGTCTCAGTGTGTGCATCCTCCGTGTGTGTGTGTGTGTGTGTCTAGTGTGTGTCCACTGTGTGTGTGTGTCCTCTACGTGTGAATGTGTTTGTGTGTCAGTGTGTGCCCTCTGTGTGTGTCCTGTGTGTGTGAGTGTCCAGCGTGTGTGTCAGTGAGTGTGTGTCCTCTGTTTGATTGTGTGTGTCCGCTGTGTGATTGTTTATGTGAGTGTGTGTGTCCTCTGTGTGTGTGTGTGTGTCCAGTGTGTGTGTGTCCAGTGTGTGTGTGCCAATATGTATGTGTGTGTATGTGTCAGTCTGAGTCTGTGTCCAGCGTGTGTGTATGTGTCCTGTGTGTTTGTGTGTGTGTGTCCTGTATGTTTGTGTGTCCAGTGTGTGAGTGTGTGTGTGTGTGTCCAGTGTGTGTGTGTGTGTGTCCAGTGTGTGTGTGTGTGTGTGTGTGTGTCCTGTGTGTTTGTGTGTCCAGTGTGTGAGTGTGTGTGTGTGTATGTGTTTCAGGTTATTATTTACAGAGTCACTGAGGAATCATCATGAACCCTAAACCCTCGATAGAGGGGCTCAGTGAATGTGGAGGTGAATGTGTACAGGTGGGTCAACGTGTCAGAGGAGGCTCTATAGAAGGACAGAGTGCCGGCTGGCCAGTCCAGATACACTCCTACTCTGTGGGAGCTGGAGGAGGGGACGACTATGGTCGTGGGATTCTCATTGTGCCAGGCAATGTAACTGTTGTGAGTGCAGAACAGACTCCAGGACTTGTCATTCCATCCAAGACAACAGTCATCACCCCTTCCTCTCCTGCTGATTCCTTTATATGTCACTCCTATATCAGCCCCTCTCCCACTCCACTCTACCTCCCAGTAACAGCGCCCAGTCAGACCCTCTCTACACAGCACCTGTCCACAGTCCTCAAATCTCTCTGGGTGATCAGGATACGGCTGTTCCTCTGTCCTACATGTCACCTTTCTGTTCTCCTCAGACAGAGAGAGGCATCTGTCTACTGTGTTTGGGTCCAGTGTGAGATCACAGACATCTGATGGATGAAACCAGACACAATATTAGAAATCATCATTATTCACATTAGAATGTTAACTCACTTTTCACAAATTCATTTAATGTAGATGTTTCTAGGTATCAAAAGGAGAAGTTAAGGTAACTTGAGACTTGTTGAATGATCATATGTTATAGTGTATGGTAATATAAAACACACTTATTCCTATTAATTACACACACACACACACACACACACACACACACACACACACACACACACACACACACACACACACACACACACACACTTAAAGCAACTCTTTGTAAACTTTGGTGTCCCTGATTTCTGCTTCTGTGGAACTACAGCTGATATTTAATATAACCAAGTAAGTAATGATGGTGGTCTTTGACTTTGACTTAACTTGAATTAAGACTTATTCTTAGTCATATTCTTCACAGCAGTCAATACTCACATTTTCTAAGTCCAGGTTTCATTGTGTTCTCTCCACCATGTTCCACACTGTAGCGGTAAGCAGAAGAACAGACAGTCATTGGGGATACACCTGAACTCACTCACACACACACACACACACACACACACACACACACACACACACACACACACACACACACACACAGTCAAGCGTTGGTAAGAATGTGTGTGTCCAGTAAGTGTGTGTGTGTCCAGTCTGTGTGTCCAGTGTGTGTGTGTGTGTCCAGTATGTGTGTGTGTCCAGTGTGTGTGTGTGTGTGTCTGTGAGTATAACAGAACTGATATTGCATGCGAAACCCTGAGAAAAATCAAACCAGGAAGTTGCTTCTATTTTGAAAACTCCATCAAATCAAATCAAATCTAATTTTATTTGTCACATACACATGGTTAGCAGATGTTAGTGCGAGTGTAGCGAAATGCTTGTGCTTCTAGTTCCGACAATGCAGTAATAACCAACAAGTAATCTAGCTAACAATTCCAAAACTACTACCTTATAGACACAAGTGTAAGGGGATAAGGAATCTGTACATAAAGATATATGAATGAGTGATGGTACAGAGCGGCATAGGCAAGATACAGTAGATGGTATTGAGTGCAGTATATACATATGAGATGAGTATGTAAACAAAGTGGCATAGTTAAAGTGGCTAGTGATACATGTATTACATAAGGATGTAGTAGATGATATAGAGTACAGTATATACATATACATATGAGATGAATAATGTAGGGTATGTAAACATTATATTAGGTAGCATTGTTTAAAGTGGCTAGTGATATATTTTACATCATTTTCCATCAATTCCCATTATTAAAGTGGCTAGAGTTGAGTCAGTGTGTTGGCAGCAGCCACTCAATGTTAGTGGTGGCTGTTTAACAGTCTGATGGCCTTGAGATAGAAGCTGTTTTTCAGTCTGTCGGTCTCAGCTTTGATGCACCTGTACTGACCTCGCCTTCTGGATGATAGCGGGGTGAACAGGCAGTGGCTTGGGTGGTTGTTGTCCTTGATGATCTTTATGGCCTTCCTGTAACATCGGGTGGTGTAGGTGTCCTGGAGGGCAGGTAGTTTGCCCCCGGTGATGCGTTGTGCAGACCTCACTACCCTCTGGAGAGCCTTACGGTTGTGGGCGGAGCAGTTGCCGTACCAGGCGGTGATACAGCCCGACAGGATGCTCTCGATTGTGCATCTGTAGAAGTTTGTGAGTGCTTTTGGTGACAAGCCGAATTTCTTCAGCCTCCTGAGGTTGAAGAGGCGCTCCTGCGCCTTCTTTACGATGCTGTCTGTGTGGGTGGACCAATTCAGTTTGTCTGTGATGTGTACGCCGAGGAACTTAAAACTTACTACCCTCTCCACTACTGTTCCATCGATGTGGATAGGTGGGTGTTCCCTCTGCTGTTTCCTGAAGTCCACAATCATCTCCTTAGTTTTGTTGACGTTGAGTGTGAGGTAATTTTCCTGACACCACACTCTGAGGGCCCTCACCTCCTCCCTGTAGGCCGTATCGTCGTTGTTGGTAACCAAGAATACCACTGTTGTGTCATCCGCAAACTTGATGATTGAGTTGGAGGCGTGCGTGGCCACACAGTCGTGGGTGAACAGGGAGTACAGGAGAGGGCTCAGAACGCACCCTTGTGGGGCCCCAGTGTTGAGGATCAGCGGGGTGGAGATGTTGTTGCCTACCCTTACCACCTGGGGTGGCCCGTCAGGAAGTCCAGTACCCAGTTGCACAGGGCGGGGTCGAGACCCAGGGTCTCGAGCTTGATGACTAGCTTGGAGGGCACTATGGTGTTAAATGCCGAGCTGTAGTCGATGAACAGCATTCTCATATAGGTATTCCTCTTGTCCAGGTGGGTTAGGGCAGTGTGCAGTGTGGTTGAGATTGCATCGTCTGTGGACCTATTTGGGCGGTAAGCAAATTGGAGTGGGTCTAGGGTGTCAGGTAGGGTGGAGGTGATATGGTCCTTGACTAGTCTCTCAAAGCACTTCATGATGACGGAAGTGAGTGCTACGGGGCGGTAGTCGTTTAGCTCAGCTACCTTAGCTTTCTTGGGAACAGGAACAATGGTGGCCCTCTTGAAGCATGTGGGAACAACAGACTGGGATAGGGATTGATTGAATATGTCCGTAAACACACCAGCCAGCTGGTCTGCGCATGCTCTGAGGGCGCAGCTGGGGATGCCGTATGGGCCTGCAGCCTTGCGAGGGTTGACACGTTTAAATGTTTTCCTCACGTCGGCTGCAGTGAAGGAGAGTCCGCATGTTTTAGTTGCGGGCAGTGTCAGTGGCACTGTATTGTCCTCAAAGCGGGCAAAAAAGTTATTTAGTCTGCCTGGGAGCAAGACATCCTGGTCCGTGACGGTGCTGGTTTTCTTTTTGTAATCCGTAATTGACTGTAGACCCTGCCACATACCTCTTGTGTCTGAGCCGTTGAATTGAGATTCTACTTTGTCTCTATACTGACGCTTAGCTTGTTTGATTGCCTTGCGGAGGGAATAGTTACACTGTTTGTATTCAGTCATGTTTCCAGTCACCTTGCCCTGATTAAAAGCAGTGGTTCGCGCTTTCAGTTTCACGCGAATGCTGCCATCAATCCACGGTTTCTGGTTTGGGAATGTTTTAATCGTTGCTATGGGAACGACATCTTCAATGCACGTTCTAATGAACTCGCACACCAAATCAGCGTATTCGTCAATGTTGTCGTCTGACGCAATACGGAACATATCCCAGTCCACGTGATGGAAGCAGTCTTGGAGTGTGGAATCAGATTGGTCGGACCAGCGTTGAACAGACCTCAGCGCGGGAGCTTCTTGTTTTAGTTTCTGTCTGTAGGCAGGGATCAGCAAAATGGAGTCGTGGTCAGCTTTTCCGAAAGGAGGGCGGGGCAGGGCCTTATATGCGTCGCGGAAGTTGGAATAGCAATGATCCAAGGTTTTTCCAGCCCTGGTTGCGCAATCGATATGCTGATAAACTTTAGGGAGTCTTGTTTTCAGATTAGCCTTGTTAAAATCCCCAGCTACAATGAATGCAGCCTCCGGATATATGGATTCCAGTTTGCAAAGAGTCAAATAAAGTTTGTTCAGAGCCATCGATGTGTCTGCTTGGGGGGGAATATATACGGCTGTGATTATAATCGAAGAGAATTCCCTTGGTAGATAATGCGGTCTACATTTGATTTTGAGGAATTCTAAATCAGGTTAACAGAAGGACTTGAGTTCCTGTATGTTGTTATGATCACACCACGTCCCGTTAACCATAAAGCATATGCCCCCGCCACTCTTCTTACCAGAAAGATGTTTGTTTCTGTCGGCGCGATGCGTGGAGAAACCAGCTGGCTACACCGTCTCCGAAAGCGTCTCTCCAGTGAGCCATGTTTCCGTGAAGCAAAGAACGTTACAGTCTCTGATGTCCCTCTGGAATGCTACCCTTGCTCGGATTTCATCAACCTTGTTGTCAAGAGACTGGACATTGGCGAGGAGAATGCTAGGGAGTGGTGCACAATGTGCCCGTCTCCGGAGTCTACCAGAGGACCGGTTCGTTTTCCCCTTTTTCGAAGTTGTTTTTTGGGGTCGCCGGCTGGGATCCATTCCGTTGTCCTGGGTGAAAGGCAGAACGCAGGATCCGCTTCGCGAAAGTCATATTCTTGGTCGTACTGATGGTGAGTTGACGCTGCTCTTATGTTCAGTAGTTCTTCTCGACTGTATGTAATGAAACCTAAGATGGCCTGGGGTACCAATGTAAGAAATAACACGTAAAAAAACAAAAAACTGCATAGTTTCCTAGGAACGCGAAGCGAGGCGGCCATCTCTGTCGGCGCCGGAAGTAGTATACATGTTCCATAGCCTCACATTGCTCCATTTAAAGGGATATCAACCAGGTGTCAACAGTCTTCAGACATAGTTTCAGGCTTTTATTTTGAAAAATGAGCCAGAACGATGACATTGTGTCAAGTGGTCACATGAGTTTTGCTCGCTCAACAGAATATGGACAGCTATTGTTTTTCCCTCTCCTACTGTGAAAGACATTTGCGGTTGATATATTATTGATTATATATTTTAAAAACAACCTGAGGAATGTGTGCAGGTAGGCTACAGGAGCGCCTTGGTTAAGTGATTGTTTGACAATCAGATGAAAACATCATGACTGGTTGTGTTTATGCCACAATTAGAAGGCATAGGCCTGTCCATGAGGCTGGGGAAGCTGGGGAAGCTTTCACTAAAGTATTTTTGAAGTAGCTTCTTTAAAAAAAAAACTGTATATTGTTTGAAATCGCATAGCCCACAGGCTAATTGATTATAAAAAACGTTTGACATGTTTCTGTGGACATTATGGAAACTATTTGGAATTTTCGTCTGCGTTGTTGTGACCGTTCTTTCCTGTGGATTTCTGAACATAACGCGACAAACAAACGGAGGTATTTTGAATCTAAACATAATCTTTATGGAACATTTGTTGTGTAACTGGGAGTCTCGTGAGTGAAAACATCCGAAGATCATCAAAGGTAAACGATTAATTTGATTGCTTTTCTGATTTTCGTGACCAAGCTACCTGATACTAAGTGTACTTAATGTTTTATCATGCGATCGATAAACTTACACAAATGCTTGGATTGCTTTCGCTGTAAAGCATAATTTCAAAATATGAGATGACAGGTGGATTAACAAAAGGCTAAATTGTGTTTTGCAATATTGCACTTGTGATTTCATGAATATGAATATTTTTAGTAATATTATTTGACTGAGGCACTATGCTATTCAGCGGTTGCTGATGACAATTATCCTGTTTAAGGGATGGGCAGTCAAGAAGTTAAGAATGTTTGTCCTAACCAGCCTGATAATTCAAACATATCTGATATGAACATTGACATAAACCCTCTACATACTTGAGTTTCTCCAGTCTGCAGTGTGGATCCTCCAGTCCAGCAGAGAGCAGTCTGACACCTTTGTCTCCTGGGTGATTGTAGCTTAGGTCCAGCTCTCTCAGGTGTGAGGGGTTTGACCTCAGAGCTGAGACCAGAGAAGCACAGCCTTCCTCTGTGACCAGACAGCCTGACAGCCTGCAAAGAGTCAAATCATATTAAAACCACACTGCTATTCTTTGGTGGTGACATATTCAACATATTCAGATATATCAGTGTTCTGAAACCTGTCATATCTATTCATAAATGAATGGTTCATTATT
The DNA here is from genome assembly GCF_034236695.1 of Oncorhynchus nerka. Classification (NCBI taxonomy): domain Eukaryota; kingdom Metazoa; phylum Chordata; class Actinopteri; order Salmoniformes; family Salmonidae; genus Oncorhynchus; species Oncorhynchus nerka. Next base: position 23,511 of record NW_027039777.1, on the reverse strand, counting down.
AGAAATAATTATTATTATAAATGATCATAATATTACTTGTAGAGAGAAACATGTATAGTACAAATATTATAGTAGACTGACCAGACCAGTTTAAAAAGCAGTATCAGTCAAAAGACAGACAGTGAGGTATCAGATTTAGATTGTATTGAGTATACAGTCCACACCATATCTATTTAGACAGTGAGGTATCAGATGTAGATTGTATTGAGTATACAGTCCACACCATATCTATTTAGACAGTGAGGTATCAGATTTAGATTGTATTGAGTATACAGTCCACACCATATCTATTTAGACAGTGAGGTATCAGATTTAGATTGTATTGAGTATATAGTCCACACCATATCTATTTAGACAGTGAGGTATCAGATTTAGATTGTATTGAGTATACAGTCCACATCATATCTATTTAGACATTGAGGTATCAGATTTAGATTTTATTGAGTATACAGTCCACACCATATCTATTTTGACAGTGAATCAAACATTTTACATGTGTCTCTATACTCCAAAATGTTGGACTTGGGATCAAATGTTTCATATGAGGTGATATAATGTCACCATTTATTTGAGGGTATTTTCATACATTTCTATTTCAACATTTAGAAAAATAAAAGCACTTAATTTAATGTATCTAGCCCTTTGTGTATCTAGTCCCCCTATTTGAAGTCATAAGAGTTCTGACCAATTCACTCATAGACTATTAAAGTAGTCACAAGTTTAGCAATTGGTCCCATATTCTTTGAACACAATAACAACATCAAGCCTGTGACTGCCATGATTGAGAAAGATCATGAATAATAATGAGTGAGAGAGTTACAGAGGCTACAACAAAACATGCTAACCTCTCACCATTACCAATAACAGAGGCTACAACAAAACATGCTAACCTCTCACCATTACCAATAACAGAGACTACAACAAAACATGCTAACCTCTCACCATTACCAATAACAGAGACTACAACAAAACATGCTAACCTCTCACCATTACCAATAACAGAGACTACAACAAAACATGCTAACCTCTCACCATTACTAATAACAGAGGCTACAACAAAACATGTTAACCTCTCACCATTACCAATAACAGAGACTACAACAAAACATGCTAACCTCTCACCATTACCAATAACAGAGGCTACAACAAAGCATGCTAACCTCTCACCATTACCAATAACAGAGGCTACAACAAAACATGCTAACCTCTCACCATTACCAATAACAGAGGCTACAACAAAACATACTAACCTCTCACCATTACCAATAACAGAGACTACAACAAAACATGCTAACCTCTCACAATTACCAATAACAGAGGCTACAACAAAACATACTAACCTCTCACCATTACCAATAACAGAGGCTACAACAAAACATGCTAACCTCTCACCATTACCAATAACAGAGACTACAACAAAACATGCTAACCTCTCACCATTACCAATAACAGAGACTACAACAAAACATACTAACCTCTCACCTTTAACCTTAAATAAAAGGTGACATTCTGTACTGTCTCCTAATATGAAACATTATATCTCAAATCCAAAATGCTGGAGCAAAGCACCAAATGTAAAACTACGATTCACTGTCCAAACACATATGGTGTGGACCATGTGTGTCTGGTAAACACATGTGGATCTGGTGAACAGTTATCACTTGTTGACCAACTACAGGAATACTGACCCCAGAGTCTCCAGTTTACAGTGGGGATTCCCCAGTCCAGCAGAGAGCAGCTTCACTCCTGAATCCTTCAGGTCATTGTTCCTGAGATCCAGCTCTCTCAGGTGTGAGGGGTTTGACCTCAGAGCTGAGACCAGAGAAGCACAGCCTTCCTCTGTGACTAGACAGCCTGACAGCCTGCAAAGAGTCAAATCATATTAAAATCACACTTATATTCTTTGGTGGTGAAAATAGTGGCAGTATATTTTTTTTAACGTTCAGATTCATCAGTGTCCTGAAACCTGCTTTTCATAAATGAAGGAATGTTTCATGATTATAAATGATCATAATATTTCTTGTAGAGAGAAAAATGTATACTACAAATATTTGAGCACTGATCAGACCAGTTTAAAAAGCAGTATCAGTCAAACGACAGACAGTGAGATATCAGATTTAGATTGTATAGAGAATAAAGCCAACACCATATCTATTTTGACAGTGAAGCTGACATTTTAAATGTGACTCTATACTCCAGCATTTTGGATTTGAGATCAAATGTTTCATATGAGGTGACATTGACTCATTTGCAGTTTGTTTTGGTAGTGTTTTGCCCAATAGAAACTGAATGGTGTATGATGAGTAATATTCTGTCTAAGAGAGTAGATAAAATGTTTCTAAACACTACTAATTAATCCTGATGATTAATACAAATCATTAACGAATCATTAATAATAATGAGTGAGAAAGTTACCAATAACAGAGGCTACAACAAAACATACTAACCTCTCACCATTACCAATAACAGAGACTACAACAAAACATGCTAACCTCTCACCATTACCAATAACAGAGGCTACAACAAAACATACTAACCTCTCACCATTACCAATAACAGAGACTACAACAAAACATGCTAACCTCTCACCATTACCAATAACAGAGGCTACAACAAAACATGCTAACCTCTCACCATTACCAATAACAGAGACTACAACAAAACATGCTAACCTCTCACCATTACCAATAACAGAGACTAAAACAAAACATGCTAACCTCTCACCATTACCAATAACAGAGACTACAACAAAACATGCTAACCTCTCACCATTACCAATAACAGAGACTAAAACAAAACATGCTAACCTCTCACCATTACCAATAACAGAGGCTACATCAAAACATGCTAACCTCTCACCATTACCAATAACAGAGACTACAACAAAACATGCTAACCTCTCACCATTACCAATAACAGAGACTAAAACAAAACATGCTAACCTCTCACCATTACCAATAACAGAGGCTACATCAAAACATGCTAACCTCTCACCATTACCAATAACAGAGGATACAACAAAACATACTAACCTCTCACCATTACCAATAACAACATATAGATTCATATTCCGTCTCCGAGAATTGTATGGTCATAGTGTTATAATAATGTGAAAATCAATGCATTTATTCAATATGTTTTTCAATATAATATTATACACATATTATAATACATATTTTTCTCTAAACTGAGTATTTCTTCCTGATGATTAGTTCTTATATGTCATTTTATTTACTCACAGAACAGCTCTGGAGGCTTTGACCACTGGCAGCAGCCTCAGAAGACCTTCCTCTGATCTGGAGTATTTCTTCAGGTCAAACACATCCAGCTCCTTTTCTGAAGTCAGCAACACAAAGACCAGAGCTGACCACTGTGCAGGTGACAGTTTGTCTTCTGAGAGACTTCCTGATCTCAGGTAGCTTTGGATCTCCTCCACTAGAGAATGGTCATTCAGTTCATTCAGACAGTGGAACAGATTGATGCTCCTCTCTGGAGAGGGATTCTCCCTGATCTTCTTCTTGATGTACTTGACTGTTTCTTCATGGATCTGTGAGCTGCTTCTTGTCTTTGTCAGGAGACCTCGTAAGTGCTTCTGATTGGACTCCAGTGAGAGGCCCAGAAGGAAGCGGAGGAAAAGGTCCAGGTTTCCTGTCTCACTTTGTAAGGCTTTATCCACAGCACTCTTGTAGACAGTAAATTTAGGCTTCTGTCTTTTCCCCACAGAAAGTTTCCTGGACGTTGATTGAGTTTTGGCCATTAGATTCTCATTGTTGTTGATGAAAGAGAGGAACACATATACAGCAGCCAGAAACTCCTGAATACTCAGATGCACGAAGCAGTACACCTTGTCCTGGTACAGCCCACATTCCTCTTTAAAGAGCTGTGTGCACAATCCTGAGTACACTGAGGCTTCATTGACGTCAATGCCAGCTTCTTTCAGGTCTTTTTCATAGAAAATCTGATTGCCCTTCACAAGCTGTTGAAAAGCCAGTTTTCCCAGTGACAGAATGCTCTCTTTATTCCAGTGTGGACCTGTCTCTTCTTTCCCAAAATACTTTTCATTCTTCTGTTTGGTATGAAACACCACAAGGTGTGTGTACATCTCAGTCAGAGTCTTGGGCATCACTTCTCTCTTATGTTTCAGCATGTGTTCAAGGACTGTTGCAGATATCCAACAAAAGACTGGAATGTGGCACATGATGTGGAGGCACCTTGATGTCTTTATGTGTGAGATGATTCTGCTGGCCAGGTCCTCATCACTGAATCTCTTCCTGAAGTATTCCTCCTTCTCTGGGTCATTGAACCCTCGTACCTCTGTCACCTGGTCAACACACCCTGAAGGGATCTTATTGGCTGCTGCAGGTCGGGTAGTTATCCAGAGGAGAGCAGAGGGAAGCAGATTTCCCCTTATGAGATTTGTCAGCAGAACATCCACTGAGGTTGACTCTGTGACGTCCCAACAGATCTTGTTCTTCTGGAAGTCTAGGGGCAGTCGGCACTCATCCAGACCATCAAAGATGAACAGAACTTTGTACTTGTCGTAGTTGGAGATTCTTGAATCTTTGGTTTCCATTGAGAAGTGATTAAGAAGTTCAATTAAAGTGTGTTTGTCCTCTTTCATCAAATTCAGCTCCCGAAAAGGGAATGAAAATACAAATTGGACATCCTGATTTTCTTTTCCTTCAGCCCAGTCCAGAATGAACTTCTGCACAGAGACTGTTTTTCCAATGCCAGCGACTCCCTTTGTCAGCACAGTTCTGATAAGTTTGTCTTGTCCAGTTAAGGGTTTGAAGATGTTGTTACATTTGATTGCAGTCTCTGGTCTTGCTTGTTTCCTGGTTGTGGTCTCAATCTGTCTCAGCTCATGTTCATTATTGACCTCTCCTGTTCCACCCTCTGTGATGTAGAGCTCTGTGTAGATCTTATTGAGAAGTGTTGGGTTTCCTTGTTTAGCGATCCCCTCAAATACACATTGAAACTTTTCTTTAGATTAGATTTGAGTTCACGTTGGCAAATCCATCATCTGAATGAAGAAATAACACAGAGGATGTTAATATTATCTGTTAGTATAGGACTGTTATCAATTATATAATTATTCTAAACTGACTGTATAAATGGTAAATGTTTTATTATTGATGGTATTATTATATTATTATTGGTATTATTGATGGTATTATTAATGTTCTCTCTCTAAATTAATCACCACAACACATCACTGCTGCTACTAATGAGGTCACTAGGTGTTGTGTTAAGGCTGCTACAATATCATTGAGTTACACAGCTACTTTAGCTGTACTTTAGCTACAGCTTTTAAATGTTATAAAACATCATTCAACATGAGGCAGACAGATCTTAAATTTCTCCAGTGTGTCAGCAAGCTCCTTCTGGTTCATTTTCCTCAGGATGTGCAGTGTGATCTTCAGAGCCCCCTCTCTGGCACTGCTCTCTTGCTTCTCATCTTCAGGGTCCACCACTTCCTTATCCTGCTTCTGACTCTCAAAGCCTTCTGGGAATTCTGGACTAAGATTCCTCTTGAACAGCCTCAGCTCGTTCTTCACAAATGTCATAATTTTCTCTTCAAGCAACTGAAATAAATAAAGTAAATAAGTTAAGCAAGAGACTAAATGCTTTGTCATTAACATGTTAATGAATGATTGACAGATCAACTTTACTTGAGGTAAACAAGAAACAAATATACATAACAGGACCACATACACTGAATATGGAGTCCAGGTCTGTTTGATGACTCTGGGAAGACTGACCACTGAGAATCTCTGACTCTGATCTCTCCTGTTGGTTTCTGTGGAAAAAACATGAGATTACATCTCCTCATCCAGGGAGTACACACACACACACACACACACACACACACACACACACACACACACACACAGGTAGGGAATGTTGTGTTTGTTTAATATTATTTTAGGACTATGCAAATGGACATAAGGATTAGCATATGGATTATGAAAACAACAACAATAAATGGGAAAATGGGAGGAGAAATGACTAGAGACAGTGTTGTTTAACTCACTGACCATGACTCATGAGTTCTTCTTACCTTTGTTCAGTAGAAAAGTCTCCCTCTCCAAAGTATATAAGAGCATCCATAGACCGGTCACTCTTCATGGACACACAGCTGGGAACAGGGGAGGCTGGTCTCTCCTGCTTGATTGGGCTTCAACACAACAGAGACAAACATTATATCTCTCATCTCCTCTGAGCTCAGATATGGAAACTTTATATCACTTTACAGAAATGTTTGCAAATTAGCTTTGGTATATCATACACTACAGTTGATGTGCAATGAGAAAGTCATTCTGCTTTGAAAGATGATAAACTTGTAACGTCACTTTTGAGCAAATGTCCTTTGAATATTTTGGTACAGTGCTCTTCTTTGTCTACAGGGCTTTGCTTTGGCAGATAATGTTCATGAAAAAATATATATATTTATATACACACAGTGGGGCAAAAATGAGTCAGCCACCAATTGTGCAAGTTCTCCCACTTAAAAAGATGAGAGAGGCCTGTAATTTTCATCATAGGTCCATATGCCGTACACTGCATCAAATTGGTCTGCATGGCTGTCGTCCCAGAAGGAAGCCTTACAAACACCTGAGACCTTGTAACACTAACGAGTCACATGACAGCAAGGAGGGAACATGGCTAATTAGGCCCAATTTGGACATTTTCACTTAGGGGTGTACTCACTTTTGTTGCCAGCGGTTTAGACATGAATAGCTGTGTGTTGAGTTATTTTCAGGGGACAGCAAATCTACACTGTTATACAAGCTGTACACTCACTACTTTATATTGTAGCAAAGTGTCATTTCTTCAGTGTTGTCACATGAAAAGACACACTCAAATATTTACAAAAGTGTGAGGGGTGTACTCACTTTTTTGATATACTGTATATATAATATACATAATATATATATTTAATTATCTAAATGTATGGTGTTTTTAGTTGATGTCATTTGAATTGTCTGTTAAGCTATAATGGTTATTTTTATTTTATTTTTATTTTTTGTAAGTGGTAAAATGAACTAGAACATTTTGTATTTTGCAATTCTGAGTAATTACTACTTTAGTAAATAATTACACATTATTCGGTACTACTGCAGATGCGACATAATTCCAATAGATGGCAGATTAAGAACACAAATGACATTTCAGAAGATTAGTTTAGTTCTCCCTGGATACACCACCACTCCCCCTCACAGGAAAACTCCTGTGTGCTTCTTTCTGTCCCTTTCCACACTGCTAACACAAGAGGAAGGACTGAAAAAGCATTTAACAGATTACTGTGAAGTAATATAATGATGATTCATGTTTATTATTACCTGGTTTTATGCTCATGTTTTGAAATTATACTTCATTAATATAACAATTATCAATAAACCTGAAAAGGAATTTAGTCACCTCTGGTCTAGAAAAATGTATTTTCCAGGTACATTCACTGTCAAATGTATCAACCAGCATCGAGCCACTCTGCCTTCTCTCGCTAATAGTCAACTCAGCCCGCTAAAAAGCTTGTGTCGTTACTCTGCCTTCTCCGGGGCATGTTGAGGTAAATTTACTAACCGGGAGGGTTGAATTATGTAATTTATTGGAGGGCTGGAAGACGCACTCTTGTCTTTTCTATTCCGAGGTTGTTTACTCGCGATATCAGATATTAATATTATGTTTTATAATGAATGTATACTAAGGTTGAGGTTCTGACTAGTGATTATTTACCCGGGATTCAATACCTGCTATAATCACTATTTTTTTGCTCTCCCAAATCAACACAGCCCTAATATGAGATATACAGCTAACTAAAGTAATGAGAGACCATTTTAGAAAATTAGAGACTGGAAGACGCACTCTCAAGGTTGTTTATTCACAATATCAGATATTAAGATGATTTTTATAATGAATGTATACTGAGGTTGAGGTTCTGACTAGTGATTATTTACCCGGGGTTTAATACCTGCTATAGTCACTATTTTTTTGCTCTCCCAAATCAACACAGCTCTAATATGAGATATACAGCTAACTAAAGTAATGAGTGACCATTTCTAATGAGAGACCATTTTAGAAAATTATGGCAATCATATAGTCTGTAGTTGTATGCTATTTTATGTCCATCATATTGCTGCTTGTAGCCTATAACTGATGCTTCATGGTCGGCAGTGTAGCCTAGTGGTTAGAGCGTTGGACTAGTCACCGCAAGGTTGCAAGTTCAAACACCGGAGCTGACAAGGTACAAATCTGTCGTTCTGCCCCTGAACAGGCAGTTAACCCACTGTTCCTAGGCCGTCATTGAAAATAAGAATTTGTTCTTAACTGACTTGCCTAGTTAAATAAAAAAAATAACCACCCTACACGAAACATCCCTTATTTTCAGTGTTTCTACAATTCCCCCAGAGGAAACTGTATGGTGGAAAAACTATTGGATTTTGACAGCAATGCAAAAAGCAAGACAGATAAATTCAAAATGAGAGGAAGGACTAGAGGCTACAAGGACAAAACTCAAAACTCTTGATGCTGCAATGATGAAAATATCTCAAAAACCAAGAGAGGAATTACTTTAAAACAACAACCGTCTTTTACACCAAGTTTACCAAGTACTGGGAGAAAATGTAAGCAATCCTGAAAAAGCACTGGCATATTCTACAATCAGAAAACACATCACACACCTCTTCAAGTAACCCCCACTGGTGGTCTATAAGTGTGGCGTTGAGCATGTTGCTCTACCAAGGAGAGGAGAAACATGGAGATCCTCCTTCTACAGAGGAGAGGAGGTAACATGGAGATCCTCCTTCTACAGAGGAGAGGAGATAACATGGAGATCCTCCTTCTACAGAGGAGAGGAGGTAACATGGAGATCCTCCTTCTACAGAGGAGAGGAGGTAACATGGAGATCCTCCTTCTACAGAGGAGAGGAGGTAACATGGAGATCCTCCTTCTACAGAGGAGAGGAGGTAACATGGAGATCCTCCTTCTACAGAGGAGAGGAGGTAACATGGAGATCCTACTTACGACAAAGGGAGGCTTGCTGGATATCCTAAAAACACTGACCCCTAGTGGTGTGAATATTGACTTTGATCTCAGGCCCTGATGAACAATTCTCTCTTTAAATTGATATCTTCTTTCGACAGCTTATCAGATCAGAAAACAAAAAAAAAAGAAAAGAAAGGGATACTGGTCTGTAGTTGTTGACATCGGAGGGATCGAGTGTAGGTTTTTTCAGAAGGGGTGCAACTCTCGCTCTCTTGAAGACGGGAGGGACGTAGCCAGCGGTCAGGGATGAGTTGATGAGCGAGGTGAGGTAAGGGAGAAGGTCACCGGAAATGGTCTGGAGAAGAGAGGGGATAGGGTCAAGCGGGCAGGTTGTTGGGCGGCCGGCCGTCACAAGACGCGAGATTTCATCTGGAGAGAGAGGAGAAAGAGGTCAGAGCACAGGGTAGGGCAGTGTGAGCAGAACCAGCGGTGTCGTTTGACTTAGCAAACGAGGATCGGATGTCGTCGACCTTCTTTTCAAAATGGTTGACGAAGTCATCTGCAGAGAGGGGAGGGGGGGAGGGGAGGAGGATTCAGGAGGGAGGAGAAGGTGGCAAAGAGCTTCCTAGGGTTAGAGGCAGATGCTTGGAATTTAGAGTGGTAGAAAGTGGCTTTAGCAGCAGAGACAGAGGAGGAAAATGTAGAGAGGAGGGAGTGAAAGGATGCCAGGTCCGCAGGGAGGCGAGTTTTCCTCCATTTCCGCTCGGCTGCCCGGAGCCCTGTTCTGTGAGCTCGCAATGAGTCGTCGAGCCACGGAGCGGGAGGGAGGACCGAGCCGGCCTGGAGGATAGGGGACATAGAGAGTCAAAGGATGCAGAAAGGGAGGAGAGGAGGGTTGAGGAGGCAGAATCAGGAGATAGGTTGGAGAAGGTTTGAGCAGAGGGAAGAGATGATAGGATGGAAGAGGAGAGAGTAGCGGGGAGAGAGAGCGAAGGTTGGGACGGCGCGATACCATCCGAGTAGGGGCAGTGTGGGAAGTGTTGAATGAGAGCGAGAGGGAAAAGGATACAAGGTAGTGGTCGGAGACTTGGAGGGGAGTTGCAATGAGGTTAGTGGAAGAACAGCATCTAGTAAAGATGAGGTCGAGCGTATTGCCTGCCTTGTGAGTAGGGGGAAGGTGAGAGGGTGAGGTCAAAGAGGAGAGGAGTGGAAAGAAGGAGGCAGAGAGGAATGAGTCAAAGGTAGACGTGGGGAGGTTAAAGTCGCCCAGAACTGTGAGAGGTGAGCCGTCCTCAGGAAAGGAGCTTATCAAGGCATCAAGCTCATTGATGAACTCTCCGAGGGAACCTGGAGGGCGATAAATGATAAGGATGTTAAGCTTGAAAGGGCTGGTAACTGTGACAGCATGGAATTCAAAGGAGGCGATAGACAGATGGGTAAGGGGAGAAAGAGAGAATGACCACTTGGGAGAGATGAGGATCACGGTGCCACCACCCCGCTGACCAGAAGCTCTCGGGGTGTGCGAGAACACGTGGGTGGACGAAGAGAGAGCAGTAGGAGTAGCGGTGTTGTCTGTGGTGATCCATGTTTCCGTCAGTGCCAAGAAGTCGAGGGACTGGAGGGAGGCATAGGCTGAGATGAACTCTGCCTTGTTGGCCGCAGATCGGCAGTTCCAGAGGCTACCGGAGACCTGGAACTCCACGTGGGTCGTGCGCGCTGGGACCACCAGATTAGGGTGGCGCGGCCACGCGGTGTGGAGCGTTTGTATGGTCTGTGCAGAGAGGAGAGAACAGGGATAGACAGACACATAGTTGACAGGCTAGGGAAGAGGCTACGCTAATGCAAAGGAGATTGGAATGACAAGTGGACTACACGTCTCGAATGTTCAGAAAGTTAAGCTTACGTAGCAAGAATCTAATTGACTAAAATGATTAAAATGATACAGTACTGCTGAGGTAGGCTAGCTGGCAGTGGCTGCGTTGTTGACTTTGTAGGCTAGCTGGCAGTGGCTGCGTTGTTGACACTACACTAATCAAGTCGTTCCGTTGAGTGTAAAGTTTCTACAATGCTGCTATTCGGGGCTAGCTGGCTAGCTAGCAGTGTTGATTACGATACGTTGCGTTAAAGGACAATAGCTGGCTAGCTAACCTAGAAAATCGCTCTAGACTACACAATTATCTTTGAAACAAAGACGGCTATGTAGCTAGCTATGTAGCTAGCTACGATCAAACAAATCACACCGTTGGGACTGTAATGAAATGAAATGAAAATGTGATACTACCTGTGGAGCGAAGCGGAATGCGACCGGAATGCGAAAGTTCTATTCAGTAGACGTTGGTTAGCTGTTGACTAGCTAGGAGTGACTCCTACGTTAAGGACGACAAATAGCTGGCTAGCTAACCTCTGTAAATTAAGATAATCACTCTAAGACTACACACTCTAAACTACACAATTATCTTGGATACAGGGGTAGACAGGGTAGACAGGGTGGACAGGGTGGACAGGGTAAACAGGGTAAACAAGGTAAACAGGGTAGACAGGGAAGACAGGGTAAACAGGGTAGACAGGGTAGACAGGGCAAACAGGGCAGACAGGGTAGACAGGGTAGACAGGGTAGACAGGGTAGACAGGGTAAACGGGGTAGACAGGTCCGGAGGGAAATCCAAGGGAGTGATAGTGAGCTGAATCCACAACAGGGTAGCAGGGTGGTGAGATGAATCCACAACAGGGTAGCAGGGTGGTGAGATGAATCCACAACAGGGTAGCAGGGTGGTGAGATGAATCCACAACAGGGTAGCAGGGTGATGAGCTGAATCCACAACAGGGTAGCAGGGTGGTGAGATGAATCCACAACAGGGTAGCAGGGTGGTGAGATGAATCCACAACAGGGTAGCAGGGTGGTGAGATGAATCCACAACAGGGTAGCAGGGTGATGAGCTGAATCCACAACAGGGTAGCAGGGTGATGAGCTGAATCCACAACAGGGTAGCAGGGTGATGAGCTGAATCCACAACAGGGTAGCAGGGTGATGAGCTGAATCCACAACAGGGTAGCAGGGTGATGAGCTGAATCCACAACAGGGTAGCAGGGTGGTGAGCTGAATCCACAACAGGGTAGCAGGGTGGTGAGATGTGGTACAGGAGACTGGGACCAGAGTCAGAGCGGCAAAACTGCAGTGAGGATGAACAGTGTCAGGCAGGGAAACAGGCACAGCAGGGTAACAGGATCTGGAATAATCATAAATAGCTAGAAGCATAAACTGACTGAGCAGAGTTTACGATCTGGCAGAGTGGAAGTGGCAGGACTGAGTATTTGTAGAGGTCTTGATTATGGAACAGGTTTCAGCTGGTGGGGATCTCACACCTGTCTCCAACCACACAATCACACAGAGAGGGAGAGGGAGAGGGAGAGAGGGAGAGAGAGAGAGAGAGAGTGTACTGGGGGAGTGGCTGCAGGTCAAGAAGACACCGGATGAACTCAAGAGGGCGTAGCAGGAGCACATGTGACAGATAGCAAGAGAACATGTCGCTCTCAAAAAGTAGCAAAATAAATTTTCAGGGAAGAACGGACAGAGAGATATACATTCATCTAACCATCTGTCTCCTAACAGACAGAGAGATATGCATTCATCTAACCATCTATCTCCAAACAGACAGAGATATACATTCATCTAACAATCTATCTCCTAACAGACAGAGAGATATGCATTAATCTAACCATCTATCTCCAAACAGACAGAGATATACATTCATCTAACAATCTATCTCCTAACAGACAGAGAGATATGCATTAATCTAACCATCTATCTCCAAACAGACAGAGAGATATGCATTCATCTAACCATCTATCTCCAAACAGACAGAGATATACATTCATCTAACAATCTATCTCCTAACAGACAGAGAGATATGCATTCATCTAACCATCTATCTCCAAACAGACAGAGATATACATTCATCTAACCACCTATCTCATAACAGACAGAGATATGCATTCATCTAACCATCTTTCTCTAATGCCAAGCCAGTGTCTTGTTTGCAATGAAATCGTCACTGTTTGCAAAGAATTCAATCTCAGTCGGCATTATGAATCTTAAGCATGGTACTTTCAAAGTGGACTTCCCTCCCCAGACAGAGGCTCGACGCAGAAAAATGTAAGCATTAACTACAAGCTACAAACACGGCAGTAGAATCCTCCTTCGTGGCCTGACCCAACAACAGGTCACAAGTGCTTCCTAAAAGCATCCTGGGTTCTAACCAAACACAACATGCCCTTCACAGACGCAGAGCTATTTAAAAGGTGCATGGTGACAGTTTGGGAGGAATTGACTACAGACAAGTCTATGGATAGCATCATATTGTCTGTAAAACAGGTGCCCCTGTCTGCGTCAACAGCCCGACGCTGTGTCCGTGGTCTGATGAATGATGTGCATAGGATTGTTCTGGAGGAGCTCCGTCAGGCTGAGCATTTCCCCTGGCTATTGATGAGAGAACTGTTGTTCTCCTGGCTGTTGATGAGAGAAATGTTCTCCTGTCTATTGATGAGAGAACTATTGTTTCCCTGGCTATTGATGAGAGAACTGTTGTTCTCCTGGCTATTGATGAGAGAACTGTTGTTCCCCTGGCTATTGATGAGAGAACTGTTGTTTCCCTGGCTACTGATGAGAGAACTGTTGTTCTCCTGGCTATTGATGAGAGAACTGTTGTTCCCCTGGCTGTTGATGAGAGAACTGTTGTTCCCCTGGCTATTGATGAGAGAACTGTTGTTCCCCTGGCTATTGATGAGAGAACTGTTGTTCCTCTGGCTATTGATGAGAGAACTGTTGTTTCCCTGGCTATTGATGAGAGAACTGTTGTTCTCCTGGCTATTGATGAGAGAACTGTTGTTCCCCTGGCTATTGATGAGAGAACTGTTGTTCCCCTGTCTATTGATGAGAGAACTGTTGTTCCCCTGGCTATTGATGAGAGAACTGTTGTTCCCCTGGCTATTGATGAGATAACTGTTGTTTCCCTGGCTATTGATCAGAGAAATGTTGTTCTCCTGGCTATTGATGAGAGAAATGTTGTTCTCCTGGCTATTGATGAGAGAACTGTTGTTTCCCTCGCTATTGATGAGAGAACTGTTGTTTCCCTGGCTATTGATCAGAGAACTGTTGTTCTCCTGGCTACTGATGAGAGAACTGTTGTTTCCCTGGCTATTGATCATAGAACTGTTGTTCTCCTGGCTACTGATGAGAGAACTGTTGTTTCCCTGTCTATTGATGAGAGAACTGTTGTTTCCCTGGCTATTGATGAGATAACTGTTGTTCTCCTGGCTATTGATGAGAGAACTGTTGTTCCCCTGGCTATTGATGAGATAACTGTTGTTCTCCTGGCTACTGATGAGAGAACTGTTGTTTCCCTGGCTATTGATGAGAGAACTGTTGTTCCCCTGGCTATTGATGAGAGAACTGTTGTTCCCCTGGCTATTGATGAGAGAACTGTTGTTTCCCTGGCTATTGATGAGAGAGCTGTTGTTTCCCTGGCTACTGATGAGAGAACTGTTGTTTCCCTGGCTACTGATGAGAGAACTGTTGCTTCCCTGGCTATTGATGAGAGAACTGTTGTTTCCCTGGCTACTGATGAGAGAACTGTTGTTTCCCTGGCTATTGATGAGAGAACTGTTGTTCCCCTGGCTGTTGATGAGAGAACTGTTGTTTCCCTCGCTATTGATGAGAGAACTGTTGTTTCCATGGCTATTGATCAGAGAACTGTTGTTCTCCTGGCTACTGATGAGAGAACTGTTGTTTCCCTGGCTATTGATCAGAGAACTGTTGTTCTCCTGGCTACTGATGAGAGAACTGTTGTTTCCCTGGCTATTGATCAGAGAACTGTTGTTCTCATGGCTACTGATGAGAGAACTGTTGTTTCCCTGGCTATTGATCAGAGAACTCTTGTTTCCCTGGCTATTGATGAGAGAACTGTTGTTTCCCTGGCTATTGATGAGAGAACTGTTGTTCTCCTGGCTATTGATGAGAGAACTGTTGTTTCCCTGGCTATTGATCAGAGAACTGTTGTTTCCCTGGCTATTGATGAGAGAACAGTTGTTCTCCTAGCTATTGATGAGAGAACTGTTGTTATCCTGGCTATTGATGAGAGAACTGTTGTTTCCCTGGCTATTGATGAGAGAACTGTTGTTTCCCTGGCTATTGATGAGAGAACTGTTGTTTCCCTGGCTATTGATGAGAGAACTGTTGTTCTCCTGGCTATTGATGAGAGAACTGTTGTTTCCCTGGCTATTGATCAGAGAACTGTTGTTTCCCTGGCTATTGATGAGAGAACAGTTGTTCTCCTACCTATTGATGAGAGAACTGTTGTTCTCCTGGCTATTGATGAGAGAACTGTTGTTTCCCTGGCTATTGATGAGAGAACTGTTGTTTCCCTGGCTATTGATGAGAGAACTGTTGTTTCCCTGGCTATTGATCAGAGAACTGTTGTTCCCCTGGCTATCGATGAGAGAACTGTTGTTCCCCTGGCTATTGATGAGAGAACTGTTGTTTCCCTGGCTACTGATGAGAGAACTGTTGTTCTCCTGGCTATTGATGAGAGAACTGTTGTTCCCCTGGCTGTTGATGAGAGAACTGTTGTTCTCCTGGCTATTGATGAGAGAACTGTTGTTCCCCTGGCTGTTGATGAGAGAACTGTTGTTCTCCTGGCTATTGATGAGAGAACTGTTGTTTCCCTCGCTATTGATGAGAGAACTGTTGTTTCCCTGGCTATTGATCAGAGAACTGTTGTTCTCCTGGCTACTGATGAGAGAACTGTTGTTTCCCTGGCTATTGATCATAGAACTGTTGTTCTCCTGGCTACTGATGAGAGAACTGTTGTTTCCATGGCTATTGATCAGAGAACTGTTGTTTCCCTGGCTATTGATGAGAGAACTGTTGTTTCCCTGTCTATTGATGAGAGAACTGTTGTTTCCCTGGCTATTGATGAGATAACTGTTGTTCTCCTGGCTATTGATGAGAGAACTGTTGTTCGACTGGCTATTGATGAGATAACTGTTGTTCTCCTGGCTACTGATGAGAGAACTGTTGTTTCCCTGGCTATTGATGAGAGAACTGTTGTTCCCCTGGCTACTGATGAGAGAACTGTTGTTCCCCTGGCTATTGATGAGAGAACTGTTGTTTCTCTGGCTATTGATGAGAGAGCTGTTGTTTCCCTGGCTATTGATGAGAGAACTGTTGTTTCCCTTGCTACTGATGAGAGAACTGTTGTTTCCCTGGCTACTGATGAGAGAACTGTTGTTTCCCTGGCTACTGATGAGAGAACTGTTGTTTCCCTGGCTATTAATTAGAGAACTGTTATTCCGCTGGCTATTGATGAGAGAACTGTTGTTTCCCTGGCTACTGATGAGAGAACTGTTGTTTCCCCTATTGATGAGAGAACGGTTGTTATTGATGAGAGAACTGTTGTTTCCTGGCTATTGATGAGAGAACTGTTGTTCTCCTGGCTATTGATGAGAGAACTGTTGTTTCCCTGGCTATTGATCAGAGAACTGTTGTTTCCCTGGCTACTGATGAGAGAACTGTTGTTTCCTGGCTACTGATGAGAGAACTGTTGTTTCCTTGGCTATTGATGAGAACTGTTGTTTCCCTGGCTACTGATGAAGAACTGTTGTTTCCCTGGCTATTGATGAGAGAACTGTTGTTCCCTGGCTGTTGATGAGAGAACTGTTGTTTCCTCGCTATTGATAAGAGAACTGTTGTTTCCATGGCTATTGATCAGAGAACTGTTGTTCTCCTGGCTACTGATGAGAGAACCCTGGCTATTGATCAGAGAACTGTTGTTCTCCTGGCTACTGATGAGAGAACTGTTGTTTCCCTGGCTATTGATCAGAGAACTGTTGTTCTCATGGCTACTGATGAGAGAACTGTTGTTTCCCTGGCTATTGATCAGAGAACTCTTGTTTCCTGGCTATTGATGAGAGAACTGTTGTTCCCCTGGCTGTTGATGAGAGAACTGTTGTTCTCCTGGCTACTGATGATGCTCAGAGAACTGTTGTTCCCTGGCTATTGATGAGAGAACTGTTGTTTCCCTGGCTATTGATCAGAGAACTGTTGTTCTCATGGCTGATGAGAGAACTGTTGTTTCCTGGATTGACAGAGAACTCTTGTTTTGTTGATGAGAGAACTGTTGTTCCCCTGGCTGTTGATGAGAGAACTGTTGTTCTCCTGGCTATTGATGAGAGAACTGTTGTTCCCTGGCTGTTGATGAGAGAACTGAGAGAACTGTTGTTTCCTCGCTATTGATGAGAGAACTGTTGTTTCCCTGGCTATTGATCAGAGAACTGTTGTTCTCCTGCTACTGATGAGAGAACTGTTGTTTCCCTGGCTATTGATCAGAGAACTGTTGTTTCCTGGCCTGGCTATTGATGAGAGAACTGTTGTTTCCCTGGCTATTGATGAGAGAACTGTTGTTTCCCTGTCTATTGATGAGAGAACTGTTGTTTCCTGGCTATTGATGAGAGAACTGTTGTTCTCCTGGCTATTGATGAATGAGAGAACTGTTGTTTCTGGCTACTGATGAGAGAACTGTTGTTTCCTGGCTATTGATGAGAGAACTGTTGTTCCCCTGGCTACTGATGAGAGAACTGTTGTTCCCCTGGCTATTGATGAGAGAACTGTTGTTTCCTGGCTATTGATGGCTGTTGTTTCCCTGGCTATTGATGAGAGAACTGTTGTTTCCTTGCTACTGATGAGAGAACTGTTGTTTCCCTGGCTATGATGATACTGATGAGAGAACTGTTGTTTCCTGGCCTGGCTATTGATGAGAGAACTGTTGTTTCCCTGGCTACTGATGAGAGAACTGTTGTTTCCTGGCTATTGATGTTGTTCTCCTGTCTATTGATGAGAGAACTGTTGTTCCCTGGCTATTGATGAGAGAACTGTTGTTCTCCTGGCTATTGATGAGAGAATGATTGATCAGAGAAACTGTTGTTTCCCTGTTGTTTCCTTGGCTATTGATGAGAGAACTGTTGTTTCCTGGCTACTGATGAGAGAACTGTTGTTTCCCTGGCTATTGATGAGAGAACTGTTGTTTGGCTGTTGATGAGAGAACTGTTGTTTCCTCGCTATTGATAAGAGAACTGTTGTTTCCATGGCTATTGATCAGAGAACTGTTGTTCTCCTGGCTACTGATGAGAACTGTTGTTTCCCTGGCTATTGATCAGAGAACTGTTGTTCTCCTGGCTACTGATGAGAGAACTGTTGTTTCCTGGCTATTGATCAGAGAACTGTTGTTCTCCTGGCTACTGATGAGAGAACTGTTGTTTCCCTGGCTATTGATCAGAGAACTGTTGTTTCCCTGGCTATTGATGAGAACTGTTGTTCCCTGGCTGAACTGTTGTTCTCCTGGCTATTGATGAGAGAACTGTTCTTTTGTTCAGAGAACTGTTGTTCCCTGTCTATTGATGAGAGAACTGTTGTTTCCCTGGCTATTGATCAGAGAACTGTTGTTCTCATGGCTACTGATGAGAGAACTGAACTCTTGTTTCCCTGGCTATTGATGAGAGAACTGTTGTTCCCTGGCTGTTGATGAGAGAACTGACTGATGAGAGAACTGTTCTTTCCCTGGCTATTGCTCAGAGAACTGTTGTTCCCCTGTCTATTGATGAGAGAACTGTTGTTTCCCTGGCTATTGATGAGAGAACTGTTGTTTCCTGGCTATTGATGAGAACTGTTGTTTCCCTGGCTATTGATCAGAGAACTGTTGTTTCCCTGGCTACTGATGAGAGAACTGTTGTTTCCCTGGCTATTGATGAGAGAACTGTTGTTCTCCTGGCTACTGATGAGAGAACTGTTGTTTCCTTTGATCAGAGAACTGTTGTTCCCCTGTCTATTGATGAGAACTGTTGTTTAATTATTGATGAGAGAACTGTTGTTCTCCTAGCTGGAACTGTTGTTCCCCTGGCTGTTGATGAGAGAAGTGTTGTTTTGTTTGATGAGAGAACTGTTGTTCTCCTGGCTACTGATGAGAGAACTGTTGTTTCCCTGGCTATTGATCAGAGAACTGTTGTTCCCCTGTCTATTGATGAGAGAACAGTTGTTCTCCTGTCTGTTGATGAGAGAACTGTTGTTCTCCTGGCTATTGATGAGAGAACTGTTGTTCCCCTGGCTATTGATCAGAGAACTGTTGTTCCCCTGGCTATGATGAGAGAACTGTGAGAGAACTGTTTTCCCTGGCTATTGATGAGAGAACTGTTGTTTCCCTGGCTATTGATGAGAGAACTGTTGTTTCCCTGGCTATTGATGAGAGAACTGTTGTTTCCCTGGCTATTGATGAGAGAACTTGTTTCCCTGGCTATTGATGAAAGAACTGTTGTTCCCCTGGCTATTAATTAGAGAACTGTTGTTCCCCTGGCTATTGATGAGAGAACTGTTGTTTCCCTGGCTACTGATGAGAGAACTGTTGTTTCCCTGGCTATTGATGAGAGAACTGTTGTTCCCCTGGCTATTGATTAGAGAACTGTTGTTCCCCTGGCTATTGATGAGAGAACTGTTGTTTCCCTGGCTACTGATGAGAGAACTGTTGTTTCCCTGGCTATTGATGAGAGAACTGTTGTTCCCATGGCTATTGATTAGAGAACTGTTGTTCCCCTGGCTATTGATGAGAGAACTGTTGTTTCCCTGGCTACTGATGAGAGAACTGTTGTTTCCCTGGCTATTGATGAGAGAACTGTTGTTTCCCTGGCTATTGATGAGAGAACTGTTGTTCCCCTGGCTATTGATTAGAGAACTGTTTTTCCCCTGGCTATTGATGAGAGAACTGTTGTTTCCCTGGCTACTGATGAGAGAACTGTTGTTTCCCTGGCTATTGATGAGAGAACTGTTGTTCTCCTGGCTACTGATGAGAGAACTGTTGTTTCCCTGGTTATTGATCAGAGAACTGTTGTTCCCCTGTCTATTGATGAGAGAACTGTTGTTCCCCTGGCTATTGATGAGAGAACTGTTGTTCTCCTAGCTATTGATGAGAGAACTGTTGTTCCCCTGGCTGTTGATGAGAGAAGTGTTGTTTCCGTCGCTATTGATGAGAGAACTGTTGTTCTCCTGGCTACTGATGAGAGAACTGTTGTTTCCCTGGCTATTGATCAGAGAACTGTTGTTCCCCTGTCTATTGATGAGAGAACAGTTGTTCTCCTGTCTGTTGATGAGAGAACTGTTGTTCTCCTGGCTATTGATGAGAGAACTGTTGTTCCCCTGGCTATTGATCAGAGAACTGTTGTTCCCCTGGCTATCGATGAGAGAACTGTTGTTCCCCTGGCTATTGATGAGAGAACTGTTGTTCCCCTGGCTATTGATGAGAGAACTGTTGTTTCCCTGGCTACTGATGAGAGAACTGTTGTTTCCCTGGCTATTGATGAGAGAACTGTTGTTCCCCTGGCTATTGATTAGAGAACTGTTGTTTCCCTGGCTATTGATGAGAGAACTGTTGTTCTCCTGGCTATTGATTAGAAAACTGTTGTTCCCCTGGCTATTGATGAGAGAACTGTTGTTTCCCTGGCTACTGATGAGAGAACTGTTGTTTCCCTGGCTATTGATGAGAGAACTGTTGTTCCCCTGGCTATTGATTAGAGAACTGTTGTTTCCCTGGCTATTGATGAGAGAACTGTTGTTTCCCTGGCTATTGATGAGAGAACTGTTGTTTCCCTGGCTATTGATGAGAGAACTTGTTTCCCTGGCTATTGATGAAAGAACTGTTGTTCCCCTGGCTATTGATTAGAGAACTGTTGTTCCCCTGGCTATTGATGAGAGAACTGTTGTTTCCCTGGCTACTGATGAGAGAACTGTTGTTTCCCTGGCTATTGATGAGAGAACTGGGGTCTTCCGGGTTGGAGCGATCTGGTCGCATCCGCGCTTCGGTCTGCAGGTTGTATAACTTTTTCATTACATTTCATTACATTTCATTATAGTACAACGGTCTGATTTGTCTAATCTTAGCAATTTCCTCTTAGCTAGCTACATAGTCGTCGTTGTATCAAAGATAATTGCGTAATTATCGTATTTCGTCGTCTCCTATCTGTCCAACACGTTCACCGTCTACCGTAGCACTGTAGTACTATCACACTCAACTGAACGTCTTGATTAGTGTAGTGTTAGCTAGCTACATAGCTAGCTACATAGTTGTCTTTGCTGTCTTCGTATCCAAGATAATTGTGTAGCTTAGAGTGTGGAGTCTTAGAGTGATAATTGCGTTATTATTGTATTTCGTCGCCCTCCTATCTGCCTAGCAGCTAGCATACGTTCACCGGCTACCGTAGCACTGTAGTAACTATCACACTCAACCGAACGACTTGATTAGTGTAGTATTAGATAGCTACATAGTTGTCTTTGCTGTCTTCGTATCCAAGATAATTGTGTAGTTTAGAGTGTGTAGTCTTAGAGTGATTATCTTAATTCACCGAGGTTAGCTAGCCAGCTATTTTGTCGTCCTTAACGTAGGAGACACTCCTAGCTAGCCAATAGCCAGCCAACGTCTACTGAATAGAACTTTCGCATTCGGTCGCATTCGCGTCGCTCCACAGGTAGTATCACTTTTTCACTTCATTTCATTACAGTCCCAACGGTGTGATTTGTTTGATCGTAGCTAGCTACATAGCCGTCTTTGTTTCAAAGATAATTGTGTAGTCTAGAGCGATTTTCTAGGTTAGCTAGCCAGCTATTGTCGTTCTCCTACGCAACGTAACGTAACCAACACTGCTAGCTAGCCAGCTAGCTCCCGATAAGCAGCATTGTAGAAACTTCACACTCAACGGTACGACTTGATTAGGGTAGTGTCAACAACGCAGCTAGCCTACCCCAGCAGTACTCTATCATTTTAATCATTTTAGTCAATTAGATTCTTGCTACGTAAGCTTAACTTTCTGAACATTCGAGACGTGTAGTCCACTTGTCATTCCAATCTCCTCTGCATTAGCGTAGCCTCTTCTCTAGCCTGTCAACTATGTGTCTGTCTATCCCTGTTCTCTCCTCTCTGCACAGACCATACAAACGCTCCACACCGCATGGCCGCAGCCACCCTAATCTGGTGGTCCCAGCGCGCACGACCCACGTGGAGTTCCAGGTCTCCGGTAGCCTCTGGAACTGCCGATCTGCGGCCAACAAGGCAGAGTTCATCTCAGCCTATGTCTCCCTCCAGTCCCTCGACTTCTTGGCTCTGACGGAAACATGGATCACCACAGACAACACCGCTACTCCTACTGCTCTCTCTTCGTCCGCCCACGTGCTCTCGCACACCCAGAGAGCTTCTGGTCAGCGGGGTGGTGGCACCGGGATCCTCATCTCTCCCAAGTGGTCATTCTCTCTTTCTCCCTTACCCATCTGTCTATCGCCTCCTTTGAATTCCATGCTGTCACAGTTACCAGCCCTTTCAAGCTTAACATCCTTATCATTTATCGCCCTCCAGGTTCCTCGGAGAGTTCATCAATGAGCTTGATGCCTTGATAAGCTCCTTTCCTGAGGACGGCTCACCTCTCACAGTTCTGGGCGACTTTAACCTCCCCACGTCTACCTTTGACTCATTCCTCTCTGCCTCCTTCTTTCCACTCCTCTCCTCTTTTGACCTCACCCTCTCACCTTCCCCCCTACTCACAAGGCAGGCAATACGCTCGACCTCATCTTTACTAGATGCTGTTCCTCCACTAACCTCACTGCAACTCCCCCTCCAAGTCTCCGACCACTACCTTGTATCCTTTTCCCTCTCGCTCTCATCCAACACTTCCCACACTGCCCCTACTCGGATGGTATCGCGCCGTCCCAACCTTCGCTCTCTCTCCCCCGCTACTCTCTCCTCTTCCATCCTATCATCTCTTCCCTCTGCTCAAACCTTCTCCAACCTATCTCCTGATTCTGCCTCCTCAACCCTCCTCTCCTCCCTTTCTGCATCCTTTGACTCTCTATGTCCCCTATCCTCCAGGCCGGCTCGGTCCTCCCCTCCCGCTCCGTGGCTCGACGACTCATTGCGAGCTCACAGAACAGGGCTCCGGGCAGCCGAGCGGAAATGGAGGAAAACTCGCCTCCCTGCAGACCTGGCATCCTTTCACTCCCTCCTCTCTACATTTTCCTCCTCTGTCTCTGCTGCTAAAGCCACTTTCTACCACTCTAAATTCCAAGCATCTGCCTCTAACCCTAGGAAGCTCTTTGCCACCTTCTCCTCCCTCTTGAATCCTCCCCCCCTCCTCCCTCTCTGCAGATGACTTCGTCAACCATTTTGAAAAGAAGGTCGACGACATCCGACCCTCGTTTGCTAAGTCAAACGACACCGCTGGTTCTGCTCACACTGCCCTACCCTGTGCTCTGACCTCTTTCTCCCTCTCTCTCCAGATGACATCTCACGTCTTGTGACGGCCGGCCGCCCAACAACCTGCCCGCTTGACCCTATCCCCTCCTCTCTTCTCCAGACCATCTCCGGTGACCTTCTCCCTTACCTCACCTCGCTCATCAACTCATCCCTGACCGCTGGCTACGTCCCTCCAGTCTTCAAGAGAGCG
>NW_027039776.1:88314-98750 GCF_034236695.1 Oncorhynchus nerka | reverse complement strand
GACACACACTGACACACTGACACACACTGACACACTGACACACACTGACACACACTGACACACACTGACACACTGACACACTGACACACACTGACACACTGACACACACTGACACACACTGACACACACTGACACACTGACACACTGACACACACTGACACACACTGACACACACTGACACACTGACACACACTGACACACACTGACACACACTGACACACTGACACACACTGACACACACTGACACACTGACACACACTGACACACACTGACACACACTGACACACACTGCACACACTGACACACACTGACACACACTGACACACACTGACACACTGACACACACTGACACACTGAGACACACTGACACACACTGACACACACTGACACACACTGACACACTGACACACTGACACACACTGACACACACTGACACACACTGACACACACTGACACACACTGACACACACTGACACACACTGACACACACTGACACACTGACACACTCACACACTGACACACACTGACACACTGACACACACTGACACACACTGACACACTGACACACTCACACACTGACACACTGACACACTGACACACTGACACACACTGACACACACTGACACACTGACACACTGACACACACTGACACACTGACACACTGACACACTGACACACACTGACACACACTGACACACACTGACACACTGACACACACTGACACACACTGACACACTGACACACTGACACACACTGACACACACTGACACACACTGACACACTGACACACTGACACACTGACACACTGACACACTGACACACTCACACACTGACACACTGACACACTGACACACACTGACACACACTGACACACACACACTGACACACACTGACACACTGACACACACTGACACACACTGACACACACTGACACACTGACACACACTGACACACACTGACACACTGACACACTGACACACTGACACACACTGACACACTGACACACTGACACACTCACACACTGACACACTGACACACTGACACACAATGACACACTGACACACTCACACACTGACACACTGACACACTGACACACTGACACACACTGACACAAACTGACACACACTGACACACACTGACACACTGACACACACTGACACACTGACACACTGACACACACTGACACACACTGACACACTGACACACTGACACACACTGACACACTGACACACACTGACACACACTGACACACACTGACACACTGACACACTCACACACTGACACACTGACACACTGATACACTGACACACTGACACACTCACACACACTGACACACTGACACACTGACACACTGACACACACTGACACACACTGACACACTGACACACTGACACACACTGACACACACTGACACACTGACACACTGACACACACTGACACACTGACACACTGACACACTGACACACACTGACACACTGACACACACTGACACACACACTGACACACTGACACACTGACACACTGACACACACTGACACACACTGACACACTGACACACACTGACACACTGACACACACTGACACACACTGACACACTGACACACTGACACACTGACACACACTGACACACTGACACACTGCACACACTGACACACACTGACACACTGACACACTGACACACACTGACACACACTGACACACTGACACACACTGACACACTGACACACACTGACACACTGACACACACTGACACACACTGACACACTGACACACTGACACACACTGACACACACACACTGACACACACTGACACACACTGACACACTGACACACACTGCACACACTGACACACTGACACACACTGACACACACTGACACACTGACACACTGACACACACTGACACACTGACACACTGACACACTGCACACACTGACACACTGACACACTGACACACACTGACACACACTGACACACTGACACACTGCACACACTGACACACACTGACACACACTGACACACACTGACACACTGACACACACTGACACACACTGCACACACACTGACACACACTGACACACTGACACACACTGACACACTGCACACACTGACACACTGACACACACTGACACACTGACACACACTGACACACTGACACACTGACACACTGACACACTGACACACACTGACACACACTGACACACTGACACACACTGACACACACTGACACACACTGACACACTGACACACTGACACACACTGACACACTGACACACTGACACACACTGACACACACTGACACACTGACACACTGCACACACTGACACACACTGACACACTGACACACACTGACACACACTGACACACTGACACACTGCACACACTGACACACACTGACACACTGACACACACTGACACACACTGACACACTGACACACACTGACACACACTGACACACACTGACACACACTGACACACTGACACACACTGACACACTGACACACTGACACACTGACACACTGACACACACTGACACACACTGACACACTGACACACTGACACACTGACACACTGACACACACTGACACACACTGACACACTGACACACTGCACACACTGACACACACTGACACACTGACACACACTGACACACACTGACACACTGACACACTCACACACTGACACACTGACACACTGACACACACTGACACACACTGACACACTGACACACACTGACACACTCACACACTGACACACTGACACACTGACACACACTGACACACACTGACACACTGACACACACTGACACACACTGACACACACTGACACACTGACACACACTGACACACACTGACACACTGACACACACTGACACACTGACACACTGACACACACTGACACACTGACACACTGACACACTGACACACACTGACACACTGACACACACTGACACACTGACACACTGACACACTGCACACACTGACACACTGACACACTGACACACTGCACACACTGACACACTGACACACTGACACACACTGACACACACTGACACACTGACACACTGACACACACTGACACACACTGACACACTGACACACACTGACACACTGACACACTGACACACTGACACACACTGACACACACTGACACACTGACACACACTGACACACACTGACACACTGACACACTGACACACACTGACACACTGACACACACTGACACACACTGACACACTGACACACTGACACACTGACACACACTGACACACTGACACACACACTGACACACTGACACACTGACACACACTGACACACACACTGACACACTGACACACACTGACACACACTGACACACACTGACACACTGACACACTGACACACTGACACACTGACACACACTGACACACACTGACACACACTGACACACTGACACACTGACACACACTGACACACTGACACACTGACACACTGACACACTGACACTGACACACTGACACACACTGACACACTGACACACACTGACACACTGACACACTGACACACTGACACACACTGACACACACTGACACACTGACACACTGACACACTGACACACACTGACACACACACACTGACACACACTGACACACACTGACAGACACACACTGACACACTGACACACTGACACACTCACACACACTGACACACACTGACACACACTGACACACACTGACACACTGACACACTGACACACACTGACACACACTGACACACTGACACACTGACACACACTGACACACACTGACACACACTGACACACTGACACACTGACACACACTGACACACACTGACACACTGACACACACTGACACACTGACACACTGACACACACTGACACGACACACTGACACACTGACACACTGACACACTGACACACTGACACACACTGACACACACTGACACACACTGACACACACTGACACACTGACACCACTGACACACTGACACCTTCACACACTGACACACACTGACACACTGACACACTGACACACACACTGAAGACACACACTGACACACTCACACACTGACACACACTGACACACACTGACACACTCACACACTGACACACTGACACACACTGACACACACTGACACACTGACACACACTGACACACACTCACACACACTGACACACACTGACACACTGGACACACTGACACACACTCACACACTGGACACACTGACACACTGACACACACTGACACACACTGACACACTGACACACACTGACACACACACTCGACACACACTGACACACTGACACACACACACTGACACACACTGACACACTGACACACTGACACACACTGACACACTGACACACTCACACACTGACACACTGACACACTGACACACTGACACACACTGACACACACTGACACACTGACACACTGACACACACTGACACACACTGACACACTGACACACTGACACACTGACACACACACACACACTGACACACTGACACACTGACACACACTGACACACACTGACACACTGACACACTGACACACTCCACACTGACACACACTGACACACACTGACACACTCACACACTGACACACTGACTCACTGACACACTGACACACACTGGCCACACACTGGACACACTGACACACTGACACACACTGACACACTGACACACACTGACACACACACACACTGACACACACTGCACACACTGACACACTGACACACATGACACACTGACACACACTGACACACTGACACTGACACACTCACACACTGACACACTGACACACTGACACATGACACACTGACACACTCACACACTGACACACTGGGACACACTTGGGACACACACGACACACTGACACACTCACACACTGACACACTGACACACTGACACACTGACACACACTGACACAAACTGACACACACTGACACACACTGACACACTGACACACACTGACACACTGACACACTGACACACACTGACACACACTGACACACTGACACACTGACACACACTGACACACTGACACACACTGACACACACTGACACACACTGACACACTGACACACTCACACACTGACACACTGACACACACTGACACACTGACACACTGACACACTGACACACACTGACACACTGACACACTGACACACTGACACACACTGACACACACTGACACACTGACACACTGACACACACTGACACACTGACACACTGACACACTGACACACACTGACACACTGACACACTGACACACTGACACACACTGACACACTGACACACACTGACACACACTGACACACTGACACACTGACACACTGACACACACTGACACACTGACACACTGACACACACTGACACACTGACACACTGACACACTGACACACACTGACACACTGACACACTGACAAACTGACACACACTGACACACTGACACACTGACACACACTGACACACACTGACACACTGACACACACTGACACACACTGACACACACTGACACACTGACACACTCACACACTGACACACACTGACACACTGACACACACTGACACACACTGACACACTCACACACTGACACACACTGACACACACTCACACACACTGACACACACTCACACACTGACACACACTCACACACTGACACACTGACACACTGACACACACTGACACACACACACTGACACACACTGACACACACTGACACACTGACACACTCACACACTGACACACACTGACACACTGACACACACTGACACACACTGACACACTGACACACTCACACACTGACACACACTGACACACTGACACACACTGACACACACTGACACACTGACACACACTGACACACACTCACACACACTGACACACACTCACACACTGACACACACTGACACACACTCACACACTGACACACTGACACACACTGACACACACTGACACACACTGACACACTGACACACACTGACACACTGACACACTGACACACACTGCACACACTGACACACTCACACACTGACACACACTGCACACACTGACACACTGACACACTGACACACACTGACACACACTGACACACACTGACACACACTGACACACACTGACACACTGACACACACTGACACACACTGACACACTGACACACACTGACACACACTGACACACTGACACACTCACACACTGACACACACTGACACACACTGACACACACTGACACACTGACACACACTGACACACACTCACACACACTGACACACACTCACACACTGACACACACTGACACACACTCACACACTGACACACTGACACACACTGACACACACTGACACACACTGACACACTGACACACACTGACACACACACACTGACACACACTGACACACACTGACACACTGACACACTCACACACTGACACACACTGACACACTGACACACACTGACACACACTGACACACTGACACACTCACACACTGACACACTGACACACTGACACACACTGACACACACTGACACACTGACACACACTGACACACTCACACACTGACACACTGACACACTGACACACACTGACACACACTGACACACTGACACACTGACACACACTGACACACACTGACACACTGACACACTGACACACACTGACACACACACACACTGACACACTGACACACTGACACACACTGACACACTGACACACTGACACACTGACACACACTGACACACACTGACACACACTGACACACTGACACACTGACACACTCACACACTGACACACTGACACACTGACACACTCACACACTGACACACTGACACACTGACACACACTGACACACACTGACACACACACACTGACACACACTGACACACACTGACACACTGACACACACTGACACACTGACACACTGACACACTGACACACACTGACACACACTGACACACTGACACACACACACACTGACACACTGACACACTGACACACACTGACACACTGACACACACTGACACACACTGACACACTGACACACTGACACACTGACACACACTGACACACTGACACACACACTGACACACTGACACACACTGACACACACTGACACACACACTGACACACTGACACACACTGACACACACTGACACACACTGACACACTGACACACTGACACACTGACACACACTGACACACTGACACACACTGACACACACACACTAAGACACACTGACACACACTGACACACACACACACTGACACACTGACACACTGACACACTCACACACACTGACACACACTGACACACACTGACACACTGACACACTGACACACTGCACACACTGACACACTGCACACACTGACACACTGACACACTGACACACACTGACACACTGACACACACTGACACACTGACACACACTGACACACACTGACACACTGACACACTGACACACTGACACACACTGACACACTGACACACACTGACACACACTGACACACACTGACACACTGACACACTGACACACACTGACACACACTGACACACTGACACACTGACACACTGACACACACTGACACACACTGACACACTGACACACTGACACACTGACACACACTGACACACACTGACACACTGACACACACTGACACACACTGACACACACTGACACACTGACACACTGACACACACTGACACACACTGACACACTGACACACACTGACACACACTGACACACTGACACACTGACACACTGACACACACTGACACACACACTGACACACTGACACACACTGACACACTGACACACACTGACACACTGACACACTGACACACTGACACACACTGACACACTGACACACACTGACACACACTGACACACACTGACACACTGACACACTGACACACACTGACACACACTGACACACTGACACACTGACACACTGACACACACTGACACACACTGACACACACTGACACACTGACACACTGACACACACTGACACACACTGACACACTGACACACTGACACACACTGACACACACTGACACACTGACACACACTGACACACTGACACACTGACACACACTGACACACACTGACACACTGACACACACTGACACACTGACACACTGACACACTGACACACACTGACACACACTGACACACTGACACACACTGACACACACTGACACACACACACTGACACACTGACACACTGACACACTGACACACACTGACACACTGACACACTGACACACACTGACACACACTGACACACTGACACACTCACACACACACTGACACACACTGACACACACTGACACACACACACTGACACACACTGACACACACTGACACACTGACACACACTGACACACACTGACACACTGACACACACTGACACACACTGACACACACTGACACACTGACACACACTGACACACACTGACACACTGACACACACTGCACACACTGACACACTGACACACTGACACACACTGACACACTGACACACTGACACACTGACACACACTGACACACACTGACACACTGACACACTGACACACACTGACACACACTGACACACACTGACACACTGACACACTGACACACACTGACACACTGACACACTGACACACTGACACACACTGACACACTGACACACTGACACACTGACACACACTGACACACTGACACACACTGACACACTGACACACACTGACACACTGACACACACTGACACACTGACACACTGACACACTGACACACTGACACACACTGACACACTGACACACACTGACACACACTGACACACTGACACACACTGACACACACACTGACACACTGACACACACTGACACACACTGACACACTGACACACACTGACACACACTGACACACACTGCACACACTGACACACTGACACACTGACACACTGACACACACTGACACACTGACACACACTGACACACACTGCACACACTGACACACACTGACACACTGACACACTGACACACACTGACACACACTGACACACACTGACACACTGACACACACTGACACACACTGACACACACTGACACACTGACACACTGACACACACTGACACACACTGACACACACTGACACACACTGACACACTGACACACTGACACACACTGCACACACTGACACACACTGACACACTGACACACTCACGACACACACTGACACACACTGACACACTGACACACACTGACACACACTGCACACACTGACACACACTGACACACTGACACACACTGACACACACTGACACACACTGACACACACTGACACACACTGACACACTGACACACTGACACACACTGACACACACTGACACACTGACACACTGACACACTGACACACACTGACACACTGACACACACTGACACACACTGACACACTGACACACACTGACACACACTGACACACTGACACACACTGACACACACTGACACACACTGACACACTGACACACACTGACACACTGACACACACTGACACACACTGACACACACTGACACACTGACACACACTGACACACTGACACACACTGACACACTGACACACACTGACACACACTGACACACTGACACACTGACACACACTGACACACACACACTGACACACTGACACACTGACACACTGACACACACTGACACACTGACACACTGACACACACTGCACACACTGACACACTGACACACTGCACACACACTGACACACACTGACACACACTGACACACACTGACACACTGACACACTGACACACACTGACACACACTGACACACACTGACACACTGACACAACTGACACACTGACACACACTGACACACTGACACACACTGACACACACTGACACACACTGACACACACTGACACACACTGACACACACTGACACACTGACACACACTGACACACACTCACACACTGACACACTGACACACACTGACACACACTGACACACACTGACACACACTGACACACTGACACACACTGACACACACTGACACACACTGACACACTGACACACACTGACACACACTGACACACACTGACACACTGACACACACTGACACACTGACACACACTGACACACACTGACACACACTCACACACTGACACACTGACACACACTGACACACACTGACACACACTGACACACACTGACACACACTGACACACACTGACACACTGACACACACTGACACACACTGACACACACTGACACACACTGACACACACTGACACACTGACACACTGACACACTGACACACACTGACACACTGACACACTGACACACACACACACTGACACACTGACACACTGACACACTGACACACACTGACACACTGACACACTGACACACACTGACACACACTGACACACTGACACACTGACAC